>NC_091996.1:97024521-97027021 GCF_044704955.1 Pristiophorus japonicus
AGATAGACAAACAGATAGACAGACAGATAGATAGATACATAGACAGATAGATAGTTAGATAGACCAATAGATAGACCGGTAGATAGATAGATAGACAGACAGACAGATAGATAGATAGATAGATAGCTAGCTAGATAGATAAAAAGACAGATAGATAGATAGATACATAGACAGATAGATAGATAGACAGACAGATGGATAGACAGATAGATAGATAGACAGATAGATAGATAGATAGATAGATAAAAAGATAGATAGATAGACAATCAGATAGATAGATAGATAGACAGATAGATAGATAGACAGATAGATAGACAGATAGATAGACAGATAGATAGATAGACAGATAGATAGATAGATAGATAGATAGATAGATAGATAGATAGATAGATAGATAGATACAGATAGGTAGATAGATAGAGAGACAGAGAGATAGATAGATAGATAGATGCTAGAGAGAATATAAGAACATAAGAACATAAGAATTAAGAACAGGAGTAGGCCATCTAGTCCCTCGAGCCTGCTCCGCCATTCAATAAGATCATGGCTGATCTGGCCGTGGACTCAGCTCCACTTACCCGCCCGCTCTCCATAACCCTTAATTCCTTTTATTGGTTAAAAATCTATCTATCTGTGATTTGAATACATTCAATGAGCTAGCCTCAACTGCTTCCCTGGGCAGAGAATTCCAAAGATTCACAACACTCTGGGAGAAGAAATTCCTTCTCAACTCGGTTTTAAATTGGCTCCCCCGTATTTTGAGGATGTGCCCCCTAGTTCTAGTCTCCCCGACCAGTGGAAACAACCTCTCTGCCTCTATCTTGTCTATCCCTTTCATTATTTTAAATGTTTCTATAAGATCGCCCCTCATCCTTGTGAACTCCAACAAGTAAAGACCCAGTCTACTCAATCTATCATCATAAGGTAACCCCCTCATCTCTGGAATCAGCCTAGCGAATCATCTCTGTACCCCCTCCAAAGCCAGTATATCCTTCCTTAAGTAAGGTGACCAAAACTGCACGCAGTACTCCAGGTGCGGCCTCACCAATACCCTGTACAGTTGCAGAAGGACCTCCCTGCTTTTGTACTCTATCCCTCTCGCAATGAAGGCCAACATTCCATTCGCCTTCCTGATTACCTGCTGCACCTGCAAACTAACGAGGGGGTCGTTCAACCTGACTGCCTGCCTCTCTTCCGCTCTTACATCCGGTCCAGGGTGTCCTTGGAGATGGAGCATGTGATGTCCACCGGTACGCTCGCGGCCTTCCGCGAGAGGTGGGCACCGGAGGGACTGGAGTGCATCATCACGCCCGGCAACCAAATTTTAATTTGATTTTACGTTTTAAAGTTTAATTTGTTTTAATTGCCGGTGCTTTTAGTGTCCCCCTCCCCTTTTATAGGGGGCACTGGAAAAAGGAAAAATTTTGATTTTAGTGCCCAAAAAAAAACCAAAAAAAAGAAAAGAAAAAAAAAGGGCCTTGTAAAAGTCTGGTGTGTCATCCAGGTCGGGTGGCATGGATAAATGTTTTATGTTTTGCAGGTAGACTTTAAAAGAGTTTCATGCACAAGGACACCCAGGTCCCTCTGCACCGCAGCATGTTGTAATTTCTCCCCATTCAAATAATATTCCCTTTTACTGTTTTTTTTCCCAAGGTGGATGACCTCACATTTTCCGACATTGTATTCCATCTGCCAAACCTTAGCCCATTCGCTTAACCAATGTAAATCTCTTTGCAGCCTCACTGTGTCCTCTACACAACCCGCTTTCCCACTAATCTTTGTGTCATCTGCAAATTTTGTTACACTACAATCTGTCCCCTCTTCCAGGTCACCTATGTATATTGTAAACAGTTATGGTCCCAGCACCGATCCCTGTGGCACACCACTAACCACCGATTTCCAACTCGAAAAGGACCCATTTATCCCAACTCTCTGCTTTCTGTTAGCCAGCCAATTCTCTATCCATGCTAATACATTTCCTCTGACTCTGCGTACCACTATCTTCTGCAGTAACCTTTTGTGTGGCACCTTATTGAATGCCTTTTGGAAATCTAAATACACCACATCCATCGGTACACCTCTATCCACCATGCTCGTTATATCCTCAAAGGATTCCAGTAAATTAGTTAAACATGATTTCCCTTTCATGAATCCATGTTGCGCCTGCTTGATTGCACTATTCCTATCTAGATGTCCCGTTATTATACCTCCCCAGAGTCCAGAGAATTTTGGTAGATAGATAGATAGAGAATTTTGGTTGATAGATAGATAATTAGACAGATAGATAGATCGATAGATAGATAGATAGATAGATAGATAGATAGATAGATAGATAGATAGATAGATAGATAGATAGATAGATAGATAGATAGATAGATAGATAGAAAAATAGATAGACAGATAGATGGATAGACAGATACATACACATAGACAGATAGACAGATAGACAGATAGACAGACAGACAGATAGAGAGAAAGATAGAAAGATAGACAGATAGAT
>NC_091996.1:97039521-97049521 GCF_044704955.1 Pristiophorus japonicus
GGAGGGAGTTCCAGGACTGGGACCCAGCGACGATGAAGGAACGGCCGATATATTTCCAAGTCAGGATAATGTCATATTTCATTCTGAAATGGGCTTCCGGCCACATACCCGCTGCATAACTAAACCCGTCTATTTCCACCTCCGTAACATCGCCCATCTCCGCCCCCTGCCTCAGCTCATCCGCTGCTGAAGCCCTCATCCATGCCTCCATTATCTCCAGACTTGACTATTCCAACGCACTCCTGGTCGGCCTCCCACATTCTACCCGACGTAAACTAGAGGTGATCCAAAACTCGGCTGCCCCGTGTCCTAACTCGCACCGGGTCCCGCTCACCCATCACCCCCAGTGCTCGCTGCCTCGTGTCCTAACTCGCACCGAGTCCCACTCGCCCATCACCCCCTGTGCTCACTGCCCCATGTCCGAACTCGCACCGAGTCCCACTCACCCATCACCCCCTGTGCTCGCTGCCCCGTGTCCTAACTCGCACCGGGTCCCGCTCACCCATCACCCCCTGTGCTCGCTGCCCCGTGTCCTAACTCGCACCGAGTCCCGCTCACCCATCACCCCCTGTGCTCGCTGCCCCGTGTCCTAACTCGCACCGAGTCTAACTCACCCATCACCCCCTGTGCTCGCTGCCCCGTGTCCTAACTCGCACCGGGTCCCGCTCACCCATCACCCCCTGTGCTCGCTGCCCCGTGTCCTAACTCGCACCGAGTCCCGCTCACCCATCACCCCCTGTGCTCACTGCCCCGTGTCCTAACTCGCACCCAGTCCCGCTCACCCATCACCCACTGTGATCACGGACCTACATTGGCTCCCGGTTAAGCAACGCTTCGATTTCAAAATTCTCATCCTTGTTTACAAATCCCTCCATGGCCCTCGCCCCTCCCTATCTCTGTAATCTCCTCCAGTCCCACAACCCCCCGAGATCTCTGCACTCCTCTAATTCTGCCCTCCTGACCATCCCTGATTATAATCGCTCCACCATCGGTGGCCGTGCCTTCTGTTGCCTGGGCCCCAAGCTCTGGAACTCTCTCCTCAAACCTCTCCACCTCTCTCTCCTCCTTCAAGACGCTCCTGAAAACTGACCTCTTTGACCCAGCTTTTGGTCACCTGCCCTAAGTTCTTCTTATGTGGCTCAGGGTCAAATTTATCTGTTTTGTCATAACACTGCTGTGAAGCACCTACGAACGTTTCACTACGTTAAAGGCGCTATATAAACAGAAGTTGTTGTTGCTGGAGTGTGTGACTGGGAGGGGAACGTGGAGGTGATGGTGTTCCCATGCGCCTGCTGCCCTTGTCCTTCGAGGTGGTAGAGGTCGCGGGTTTGGGAGGTGCTGTCGAAGAAGCCTTGGCGAGTTGTTGCAGTGCATCTTGCAGATGGACGAAATGAGGAATACATGTGGGCGGATTTTCCACGCAGAGTGTTACAATACTGGACACTGTCCCCACACAGTCGACGTGTGCAGACAGCTGAACGAGGCAGGTTGCCTGAGCAGGCCAGAAAAAGCAGAGAGCTCCCATCCTCTTTTTTATTTCTTTTCAATTCATTCACTCTCGGGTTTGTGCCCGTCTCTGGCGAGTTACCGTTCCCGGGAGTTGCCCGCGACTCGAGGCAGGCGAGTGGCTTGCTGGTGAGATGGAGAGCTGGTATGTCCTGCTAACCATCCACATAAATACCTTGCATCAAGAGCGGGTCAGAGGCTGGGTATTCTGCACTCCCTCACCACTGCCCCTTCGACAGTGCAGCACTCCCTCACCACTGCCCCTCCGACAGTGCAGCACTCCCTCACCACTGCCCCTCCGACAGTGCGGGGCTCCCTCACCACTGCCCCTCCGACAGTGCAGCACTCCCTCACCACTGCCCCTCCGACAGTGCAGCACTCCCTCACCACTGCCCCTCCGACAGTGCGACACTCCCTCAGTACTGCCCCTCTGACTGACAGATAGATAGACAGACAGACAGATCGATAGATAGACAGACAGATACATAGATAGATAGATAGATAGACAGATAGATTGATAGAAGATAGACACTCACCTAGATAGACAGATAGATAGATAGATAGATAGACAGATCGATAGATAGATAGATAGACAGACAGACAGATAGACAGTCAGATAGATAGACAGACAGGTAGACAGAAAGATAGAAAGATAGAAGATAGATTGATAGACAGACAGATAGATAGATAGATAGATAGATGGATAGATAGATAGATAGATAGATAGATAGATAGATAGATAGATAGATAGATAGATAGATAGATAGATAGATAGATAGATAGATAGATAGATAGATAGATAAATAGACAGATAGATATATAGATGGATAGATAGATATGTAGACAGATATATAGATAGATAGATAGACAGATAGTTCGGTAGATAGACAGACAGACAGACAGACAGATAGATAGATATAGATAGATAGACAGACAGACAGATAGATAGATAGATGGATAGATAGATAGATAGATAGATAGATAGATAGATAGATAGATAGATAGATAGATAGATAGATAGATAGATAGATAGATAGATAGATAGATAGATAGATAGATAGATAGATAGATAGATAGATAGATAGATGGATGGATGGATAGATAGATGGATTGATGGATGGGTGGGTGGATGGATGGATGGATGGATGGATGGATGGATAGATAGATAGACGGATGTTCGCATAGACGGTTGGACGAAGGGAAAGAGGGATATTCGACCATTATTAACATTTGAGGAGGCCAGGAATTTATCGGTCCATGAATAGGGAGATTGTGAGTCTGGTGTGGTCGAGGAACAAAGGGATCTCGGTTGCCAAATACACAAATCACTAAAGGTTGCGACACAGGTTAGCGAGGCCTACAAAAGGAAAACAAGTCATCAATTGTGTAATGAACAGATATAAAAACCTGTTTTTGTGCATTGTCTCGATTCTGTCTCGGAGTGGCCTGCATTCCATTCATCACACCTGACAAAAACTGATAAGAGCTTGTCATGAATTTTTCCTTTTATTAGTTCTCGGTAATTGTACTTTTACTGCCCATCAGTTCTGTATAGTCCTATTGTCGAGCTTTCACAATTCAACTTTAGCTCATAACAACATGGTAATTGATGTTTGTCTTTATCTGTTCCTGGGATGTGGGCGTCGCTGGCAAGGCCGGCATTTATTGCCCATCCCCCTAATTGCCCCTTGAGAAGGTGGTGGTGAGCCCCCTTCTTGAACCGCTGCAGTCCGTGTGGTGAAGGTGCTCCCACAGTGCTGTTCGGGAGGGAGTTCCAGGACTAGGACCCAGCGACGATGAAGGAACGGCCGATATATTTCCCAGTCAGGATAATGTCATATTTCATTCTGAAATGGGCTTCCGGCCACATACCCGCAGCATAACTAAACCCATCTATTTCCACCTCCGTAACATCGCCCATCTCCGCCCCCTGCCTCAGCTCATCCGCTGCTGAAGCCCTTATCCATGCCTCCATTATCTCCAGACTTGACTATTCCAACGCACTCCTGGTCGGCCTCCCACATTCTACCCGACGTAAACTAGAGGTGATCCAAAACTCGGCTGCCCCGTGTCCTAACTCGCACCGGGTCCCGCTCACCCATCACCCCCAGTGCTCGCTGCCTCGTGTCCTAACTCGCACCGAGTCCCACTCGCCCATCACCCCCTGTGCTCACTGCCCCATGTCCTAACTCGCACCGAGTCCCACTCACCCATCACCCGCTGTGCTCGCTGCCCCGTGTCCTAACTCGCACCGAGTCCCACTCACCCATCACCCCCTGTGCTCGCTGCCCCGTGTCCTAACTCGCACCGGGTCCCGCTCACCCATCACCCCCTGTGCTCGCTGCCCCGTGTCCTAACTCGCACCGAGTCCCACTCGCCCATCACCCGCTGTGCTCGCTGCCACGTGTCCTAACTCGCACCGAGTCCCACTCACCCATCACCCGCTGTGCTCGCTGCCCCGTCTCCTAACTCGCACCGAGTCCCACTCACCCATCACCCCCTGTGCTCGCTGCCCCGTGTCCTAACTCGCACCGAGTCCCGCTCACCCATCACCCCCTGTGCTCGCTGCCCCGTGTCCTAACTCGCACCCAGTCCTGCTCACCCATCACCCACTGTGATCACTGACCTACATTGGCTCCCGGTTAAGCAACGCTTCGATTTCAAAATTCTCATCCTTGTTTACAAATCCCTCCATGGCCCTCGCCCCTCCCTATCTCTGTAATCTCCTCCAGCCCTACAATCCCCCAAGATCTCTGCACTCCTCTAATTCTGCCCTCCTGACCATCCCTGATTATAATCGCTCCACCATCGGTGGCCGTGCCTTCTGTTGCCTGGGCCCCAAGCTCTGGAACTCTCTCCCTAAACCTCTCCACCTCTCTCTCCTCCTTCAAGACGCTCCTGAAAACTGACCTCTTTGACCCAGCTTTTGGTCACCTGCCCTAAGTTCTTCTTATGTGGCTCAGGGTCAAATTTATCTGTTTTGTCATAACACTGCTGTGAAGCACCTACGAACGTTTCACTACGTTAAAGGCGCTATATAAACAGAAGTTGTTGTTGCTGGAGTGTGTGACTGGGAGGGGAACGTGGAGGTGGTGGTGTTCCCATGGGCCTGCTGCCCTTGTCCTTCTAGGTGGTAGAGGTCGCGGGTTTGGGAGGTGCTGTCGAAGAAGCCTTGGCGAGTTGTTGCAGTGCATCTTGTAGATGGACGAAATGAGGAATACATGTGGGCGGATTTTCCACGCAGAGTGTTACAATACTGGACACTGTCCCCACACAGTCGACGTGTGCAGACAGCTGAACGAGGCAGGTTGCCTGAGCAGGCCAGAAAAAGCAGAGAGCTCCCATCCTCTTTTTTATTTCTTTTCAATTCATTCACTCTCGGGTTTGTGCCCGTCTCTGGCGAGTTACCGTTCCCGGGAGTTGCCCGCGACTCGAGGCAGGCGAGTGGCTTGCTGGTGAGATGGAGAGCTGGTATGTCCTGCTAACCATCCACATAAATACCTTGCATCAAGAGCGGGTCAGAGGCTGGGTATTCTGCACTCCCTCAGTACTGCCCCTCCGACAGTGCGGCACTCCCTCACCACTGCCCCTCCGACAGTGCAGCACTCCCTCACCACTGCCCCTCCGACAGTGCAGCACTCCCTCACCACTGCCCCTCCGACAGTGCGGGGCTCCCTCAGTACTGCCCCTCCGACAGTGCAGCACTCCCTCAGTACTGCCCCTCCGACAGTGTGGCGCTCCCTCACCACTGCCCCTCCGACAGTGCAGCACTCCCTCACCACTGCCCCTCCGACAGTGCAGCACTCCCTCACCACTGCCCCTCCGACAGTGCAGCACTCCCTCACCACTGCCCCTCCGACAGTGCGGGGCTCCCTCAGTACTGCCCCTCCGACAGTGCGGCACTCCCTCAGTACTGCCCCTCCAACAGTGCAGCACTGCCTCACCACTGCCCCTCCAACAGTGCAGCACTCCCTCACCACTGCCCCTCCAACAGTGCAGCACTCCCGCACCACTGCCCCTCGACAGTGTGGCGCTCCCTCACCACTGCCCCTCCGACAGTGCAGCACTCCCTCACCACTGCCCCTCCGACAGTGCGGCGCTCCCTCACCACTGCCCCTCCGACAGTGCGGCACTCCCTTACCACTGCCCCTCCGACAGTGCAGCACTCCCTCACCACTGCCCCTCCGACAGTGCGGCGCTCCCTCAGTACTGCCCCTCCGACAGTGAGGCACTCCCTCAGTACTGCCCCTCCGACAGTGCGGCACTCCCTCAGTACTGCCCCTCCGACAGTGCAGCGCTCCCTCAGTACTGCCCCTCCGACAGTGCGGGGCTCCCTCAGTAATGCCCCTCCGACAGTAAAGCACTCCCTCAGTACTACCCCTACGACAGTGTGGCGCTCCCTCAGTACTGCCCCTCCGACAGTGCGGGGCTCCCTCAGTACTGCCCCTCCGACAGTACGGCGCTCCCTCAGTACTGCCCCTCCGACAGTGCGGCGCTCCCTCAGTACTGCTCCTCCGACAGTGCGGGGCTCCCTCAGTACTGCCCCTCCGACAGTGCGGCGCTCCCTCACCACTGCCCCTCCGACAGTGCAGCACTCCCTCACCACTGCCCCTCCGACAGTGCGGGGCTCCCTCACCACTGCCCCCACGACAGTGCAGCACTCCCTCACCACTGCCCCTCCGACAGTGCAGCACTCCCTCACCACTGCCCCTCCGACAGTGCAGCACTCCCTCACCACTGCCCCTCCGACAGTGCGGGGCTCCCTCAGTACTGCCCCTCCGACAGTGCGGCACTCCCTCAGTACTGCCCCTCCAACAGTGCAGCACTCCCTCACCACTGCCCCTCCAACAGTGCAGCACTCCCTCACCACTGCCCCTCCGACAGTGTGGCGCTCCCTCACCACTGCCCCTCCGACAGTGCAGCACTCCCTCACCACTGCCCCTCCGACAGTGCGGCGCTCCCTCACCACTGCCCCTCCGACAGTGCGGCACTCCCTTACCACTGCCCCTCCGACAGTGCAGCACTCCCTCACCACTGCCCCTCCGACAGTGCGGCGCTCCCTCAGTACTGCCCCTCCGACAGTGCGGCACTCCCTCAGTACTGCCCCTCCGACAGTGCGGCACTCCCTCAGTACTGCCCCTCCGACAGTGCAGCGCTCCCTCAGTACTGCCCCTCCGACAGTGCGGGGCTCCCGCAGTAATGCCCCTCCGACAGTAAAGCACTCCCTCAGTACTGCCCCTACGACAGTGCGGCGCTCCCTCAGTACTGCCCCTCCGACAGTGCGGCACTCCCTCAGTACTGCCCCTCCGACAGTGCGGGGCTCCCTCAGTACTGCCCCTCCGACAGTACGGCGCTCCCTCAGTACTGCCCCTCCGACAGTGCGGCGCTCCCTCAGTACTGCTCCTCCGACAGTGCGGGGCTCCCTCAGTACTGCCCCTCCGACAGTGCGGCGCTCCCTCAGTACTGCCCCTCCGACAGTGCGGTGCTCCCTCAGTACTGCCCCTCCGACAGTGCGGCGCTCCCTCAGTACTGCCCCTCCGACAGTGCAGCACTCCCTCGGTACCGCCGCTCCGACAGTGCGGCACTCCCTCAGTACTGCCCCTCCGACAGTGCGCCACTCCCTCAGTACTGCCCCTCCAACAGTGCGGCACTCCCTCAGTACTGCTCCTCCGACAGTGCAGCACTCCCTCAGTACTGCTCCTCCGACAGTGCGGCACTCCCTCAGTACTGCCCCTCCTACAGTGCGACACTCCCTCAGTACTGCCCCTCTGACTGACAGATAGATAGACAGACAGACAGATCGATAGATAGACAGACAGATACATAGATAGACAGATAGATAGACAGATAGATTGATAGAAGATAGACACTCACCTAGATAGACAGATAGATAGATAGATAGATAGACAGATCGATAGATAGATAGATAGACAGACAGACAGATAGACAGTCAGAGAGATGGACAGACAGGTAGACAGATAGATAGAAAGATAGAAGATAGATTGATAGACAGATAGATGGATAGATAGATAGATGGATAGATAGATAGATAGATAGATAGATAGATAGATAGATAGATAGATAGATAGATAGATAGATAGATAGATAGATAGATAGACAGATAGATGGATAGATAGATAGGTAGACAGATATATAGATAGATAGATAGACAGATAGTTCGGTAGATAGACAGACAGACAGACAGACAGACAGATAGATAGATATAGATAGATAGACAGACAGACAGATAGATAGATAGATGGATGGATAGATAGATAGATAGATAGATAGATAGATAGATAGATAGATAGATAGATAGATAGATAGATAGATAGATAGATGGATGGATGGATGGATGGATGGATGGATGGATGGATGGATGGATAGATAGACGGATGTTCGCATAGACGGTTGGACGAAGGGACAGAGGGATATTCGACCATTATTAACATTTGAGGAGGCCAGGAATTTATCGGTCCATGAATTGGGAGATTGTGAGTCTGGTGTGGTCGAGGAACAAAGGGATCTCGGTTGCCAAATACACAAATCACTAAAGGTTGCGACACAGGTTAGCGAGGCCTACAAAAGGAAAACAAGTCATCAATTGTGTAATGAACAGATATAAAAACCTGTTTTTGTGCATTGTCTCGATTCTGTCTCGGAGTGGCCTGCATTCCATTCATCACACCTGACAAAAACTGAGAAGAGCTTGTCATGAATTTTTCCTTTTATTAGTTCTCGGTAATTGTACTTTTACTGCCCATCAGTTCTGTATAGTCCTATTGTCGAGCTTTCACAATTCAACTTTAGCTCATAACAACATGGTAATTGATGTTTGTCTTTATCTGTTCCTGGGATGTGGGCGTCGCTGGCAAGGCCGGCATTTATTGCCCATCCCCCTAATTGCCCCTTGAGAAGGTGGTGGTGAGCCCCCTTCTTGAACCGCTGCAGTCCGTGTGGTGAAGGTGCTCCCACAGTGCTGTTCGGGAGGGAGTTCCAGGACTGGGACCCAGCGACGATGAAGGAACGGCCGATATATTTCCAAGTCAGGATAATGTCATATTTCATTCTGAAATGGGCTTCCGGCCACATACCCGCAGCATAACTAAACCCATCTATTTCCACCTCCGCAACATCGCCCATCTCCGCCCCCTGCCTCAGCTCATCCGCTGCTGAAGCCCTCATCCATGCCTCCATTATCTCCAGACTTGACTATTCCAACGCACTCCTGGTCGGCCTCCCACATTCTACCCGACGTAAACTAGAGGTGATCCAAAACTCGGCTGCCCCGTGTCCTAACTCGCACCGGGTCCCGCTCACCCATCACCCCCTGTGCTCACTGCCCCATGTCCTAACTCGCACCGAGTCCCACTCGCCATTCACCCCCTGTGCTCGCTGCCCCGTGTCCTAACTCGCACTGAGTCCCACTCACCCATCACCCCCTGTGCTCGCTGCCCCGTGTCCTAACTCGCACCGGGTCCCGCTCACCCATCACCCCCTGTGCTCGCTGCCCCGTGTCCTAACTCGCACCGGGTCCCGCTCACCCATCACCCCCTGTGCTCGCTGCCCCGTGTCCTAACTCGCACCGAGTCCCACTCACCCATCACCCCCTGTGCTCGCTGCCCCGTGTCCTAACTCGCACCGAGTCCCACTCACCCATCACCCCCTGTGCTCACTGCCCCGTGTCCTAACTCGCACCCAGTCCCGCTCACCCATCACCCACTGTGATCACTGACCTACATTGGCTCCCGGTTAAGCAACGCTTCGATTTCAAAATTCTCATCCTTGTTTACAAATCCCTCCATGGCCCTCGCCCCTCCCTATCTCTGTAATCTCCTCCAGCCCCACAATCCCCCGAGATCTCTGCACTCCTCTAATTCTGCCCTCCTGACCATCCCTGATTATAATCGCTCCACCATCGGTGGCCGTGCCTTCTGTTGCCTGGGCCCCAAGCTCTGGAACTCTCTCCCTAAACCTCTCCACCTCTCTCTCCTCCTTCAAGACGCTCCTGAAAACTGACCTCTTTGACCCAGCTTTTGGTCACCTGCCCTAAGTTCTTCTTATGTGGCTCAGGGTCAAATTTATCTGTTTTGTCATAACACTGCTGTGAAGCACCTACGAACGTTTCACTACGTTAAAGGCGCTATATAAACAGAAGTTGTTGTTGCTGGAGTGTGTGACTGGGAGGGGAACGTGGAGGTGGTGCTGTTCCCATGGGCCTGCTGCCCTTGTCCTTCTAGGTGGTAGAGGTCGCGGGTTTGGGAGGTGCTGCCGAAGAAGCCTTGGCGAGTTGCTGCAGTGCATCTTGCAGATGGACGAAATGAGGAATACATGTGGGGCGGATTTTCCACGCAGAGTGTTACAATACTGGACACTGTCCCCACACAGTCGACGTGTGCAGACAGCTGAACGAGGCAGGTTGCCTGAGCAGGCCAGAAAAAGCAGAGAGCTCCCATCCTCTTTTTTATTTCTTTTCAATTCATTCACTCTCGGG
>NC_091996.1:97054521-97057021 GCF_044704955.1 Pristiophorus japonicus
GCGGGTTTGGGAGGTGCTGTCGAAGAAGCCTTGGCGAGTTGCTGCAGTGCATCTTGCAGATGGACGAAATGAGGAATACATGTGGGGCGGATTTTCCACGCAGAGTGTTACAATACTGGACACTGTCCCCACACAGTCGACGTGTGCAGACAGCTGAACGAGGCAGGTTGCCTGAGCAGGCCAGAAAAAGCAGAGAGCTCCCATCCTCTTTTTTATTTCTTTTCAATTCATTCACTCTCGGGTTTGTGCCCGTCTCTGGCGAGTTACCGTTCCCGGGAGTTGCCCGCGACTCGAGGCAGGCGAGTGGCTTGCTGGTGAGATGGAGAGCTGGTATGTCCTGCTAACCATCCACATAAATACCTTGCATCAAGAGCGGGTCAGAGGCTGGGTATTCTGCACTCCCTCACCACTGCCCCTCCGACAGTGCAGCACTCCCTCACCACTGCCCCTCCGACAGTGCAGCACTCCCTCACCACTGCCCCTCCGACAGTGCGGCGTTCCCTCACCACTGCCCCTCCGACAGTGCAGCACTCCCTCACCACTGCCCCTCCGACAGTGCAGCACTCCCTCACCACTGCCCCTCCGACAGTGCGGGGCTCCCTCAGTACTGCCCCTCCGACAGTGCAGCACTCCCTCAGTACTGCCCCTCCGACAGTGTGGCGCTCCCTCACCACTGCCCCTCCGACAGTGCAGCACTCCCTCACCACTGCCCCTTCGACAGTGCAGCACTCCCTCACCACTGCCCCTCCGACAGTGCAGCACTCCCTCACCACTGCCCCTCCGACAGTGCAGCACTCCCTCACCACTGCCCCTCCGACAGTGCGGGGCTCCCTCACCACTGCCCCTCCGACAGTGCAGCACTCCCTCACCACTGCCCCTCCGACAGTGCGGCGCTCCCTCAATACTGCCCCTCCGACAGTGCGGCACTCCCTCAGTACTGCCCCTCCGACAGTGCGGCACTCCCTCAGTACTGCCCCTCCGACAGTGCAGCGCTCCCTCAGTACTGCCCCTCCGACAGTGCGGGGCTCCCTCAGTAATGCCCCTCCGACAGTAAAGCACTCCCTCAGTACTGCCCCTACGACAGTGCGGCGCTCCCTCAGTACTGCCTCTCCGACAGTGCGGGGCTCCCTCAGTACTGCCCCTCCGACAGTACGGCGCTCCCTCAGTACTGCCCCTCCGACAGTGCGGGGCTCCCTCAGTAATGCCCCTCCGACAGTAAAGCACTCCCTCAGTACTGCCGCTCCGACAGTGCAGCAATCCCTCGGTACCGCTGCTCCGACAGTGCGGCACTCCCTCAGTACTGACCCTCCGACAGTGCAGCACTCCCTCAGTACTGCCCCTCCGACACTGCGGGGCTCCCTCAGTACTGCCCCTCCGACAGTGCGGGGCTCCCTCAG
The DNA here is from genome assembly GCF_044704955.1 of Pristiophorus japonicus. NCBI lineage: Eukaryota > Metazoa > Chordata > Chondrichthyes > Pristiophoridae > Pristiophorus > Pristiophorus japonicus. Next base: position 97,055,919 of record NC_091996.1, read on the forward strand.
TACTGCCCCTCCGACAGTGTGGCGCTCCCTCAGTACCGCCCCTCCGACAGTGGAGCACTCCCTCAGTACTGCCCCTCCGACAGTGCGGCGCTCCCTCAGTACTGTCCCTCTGACAGTGCGGCGCTCCCTCAGTAATGCTCCTCCGACAGTGCGGCACTCCCTCAGTACTGCCCCTCCGACAGTGCGCCACTCCCTCAGTACTGCCCCTCCAACAGTGCGGCACTCCCTCAGTACTGCTCCTCCGACAGTGCGGCACTCCCTCAGTACTGCTCCTCCGACAGTGCGGCACTCCCTCAGTACTGCCCCTCCTACAGTGCGACTCTCCCTCAGTACTGCCCCTCTGACTGACAGATAGATAGACAGACAGACAGATCGATAGATAGACAGACAGATACATAGATAGATAGATAGATAGACAGATAGATTGATAGAAGATAGACACTCACCTAGATAGACAGATAGATAGATAGATAGATAGACAGATAGATAGATAGATAGATAGACAGACAGACAGATAGACAGTCAGATAGATAGACAGACAGGTAGACAGATAGATAGAAAGATAGACAGATAGATTGATAGACAGACAGATAGATGGATAGATAGATAGATCGATAGATAGATGGATGGATGGATGGATGGGTGGATGGATGGATGGATAGATAGATAGACGGATGTTCGCATAGACGGTTGGACGAAGGGACAGAGGGATATTCGACCATTATTAACATTTGAGGAGGCCAGGAATTTTTCGGACCATGAATAGGGAGATTGTGAGTCTGGTGTGGTCGAGGAACAAAGGGATCTCGATTGCCAAATACACAAATCACTAAAGGTTGCGACACAGGTTAGCGAGGCCTACAAAAGGAAAACAAGTCATCAATTGTGTAATGAACAGATATAAAAACCTGTTTTTGTGCATTGTCTCGATTCTGTCTCGGAGTGGCCTGCATTCCATTCATCACACCTGACAAAAACTGAGAAGAGCTTGTCATGAATTTTTCCTTTTATTAGTTCTCGGTAATTGTACTTTTACTGCCCATCAGTTCTGTATAGTCCTATTGTCGAGCTTTCACAATTCAACTTTAGCTCATAACAACATG
>NC_091996.1:97072021-97132383 GCF_044704955.1 Pristiophorus japonicus
CTCACCACTGCCCCTCCGACAGTGCAGCACTCCCTCACCACTGCCCCTCCGACAGTGCGGGGCTCCCTCAGTACTGCCCCTCCGACAGTGCAGCACTCCCTCAGTACTGCCCCTCCGACAGTGCGGCACTCCCTCACCACTGCCGCTCCGACAGTGCGGGGCTCCCTCAGTACTGCCCCTCCGTCGGTGCAGCATTCCCTCAGTACTGCCCCTCCGACAGTGCAGCACTCCCTCAGTACTGCCCCTCCGACAGTGCGGCACTCCCTCACCACTGCCCCTCCGACAGTGCGGGGCTCCCTCAGTACTGCCCCTCCGACAGTGCAGCACTCCCTCAGTACTGCCCCTCCGACAGTGCGGCACTCCCTCACCACTTCCCCTCCGACAGTGCGGGGCTCCCTCAGTACTGCCCCTCCGACAGTGCAGCACTCCCTCACCACTGCCCTTCCGACAGTGCGGGGCTCCCTCAGTACTGCCCCTCCGACAGTGCGGCACTCCCTCACCACTGCCCCTCCGACAGTGCAGCACTCCCTCACCGCTGCCCCTCCGACAGTGCAGCACTCCCTCACCACTGCCCCTCCGACAGTGCAGCACTCCCTCACCACTGCCCCTCCGACAGTGCGGGGCTCCCTCAGTACTGCCCCTCCGACAGTGCAGCACTCCCTCAGTACTGCCACTCCGACAGTGCGGCACTCCCTCACCACTGCCCCTCCGACAGTGCGGGGCTCCCTCAGTACTGCCCCTCCGACAGTGCAGCACTCCCTCAGTACTGCCCCTCCGACAGTGCAGCACTCCCTCAGTACTGCCCCTCCGACAGTGCAGCACTCCCTCACCACTGCCCCTCCGACAGTGCGGCACTCCCTCACCGCTGCCCCTCCGACAGTGCAGCACTCCCTCACCGCTGCCCCTCCGACAGTGCAGCACTCCCTCACCACTGCCCCTCCGAAAGTGCGGGGCTCCCTCAGTACTGCCCCTCCGACAGTGCAGCACTCCCTCAGTACTGCCCCTCCGACAGTGCGGCACTCCCTCACCACTGCCCCTCCGACAGTGTGGGGCTCCCTCAGTACTGCCCCTCCGACAGTGCAGCACTCCCTCAGTACTGCCCCTCCGACAGTGCAGCACTCCCTCAGTACTGCCCCTCCGACAGTGCGGCACTCCCTCATCACTGCCCCTCCGACAGTGCGGGGCTCCCTCAGTGCTGCCCCTCCGACAGTGCAGCACTCCCTCAGTACTGCCCCTCCGACAGTGCGGCAATCCCTCACCACTGCCCCTCCGACAGTGCGGGGCTCCCTCACCTCAATGTTGGAAGGGGGATACAAAGAGAATGCCGCAGTGTTGAGGGGCAGTACTGAGGGAGCGTCGCACTGTCGGAGGGGCAGTACTGAGGGAGCGCCTCGCTGTCGGAGGGGCAGTACTGAGGGAGTGCTGCATTGTCGGAGGGGCAGTACTGAGGGAACCCTGCACTGTTGGAGGGGCAGTATTGAGGGAGTGCCACACTGTCGGAGGGGCAGTACTGAGGGAGTGCCACACTGTCGGAGGGGCAGCACTGAGGGAGTGCCACACTGTCGGAGAGGCAGTACTGAAGGAGTGCCACACTGTCGGAGGGGCAGTACTGAGGGAGTGCTGCACTGTCGGAGGGGCAGTACTGAGGGAGTGCCACACTGTCGGAGGGGCAGTACTGAGGGAGTACCACACTGTCGGAGGGGCAGTGCTGAGGTAGCGCCGAACTGTCTGAGGGGCAGTGCTGAGGGAGCGCCTCATTTTCGGAGTGGCAGTACTGAGGGAACGTCGCACTGTCGGAGGGGCAGTGCTGAGGGAGTGCCACACTGTCTGAGGGGCAGTGCTGAGGGAGCGCCGCACTGTCGGAGGAGCAGTACTGAGGGAGTGCCGCACTGTCAGGGGGCAGTGCTGAGGGAGCGCCGCACTGTCAGAGGGGCAGTGCTGAGGGAGCGCCTCACTGTCGGAGGGGCAGTACTGAGGGAGCGCCGCACTGTCAGAGGGGCAGTACTGAGGGAGTGCCGCATTGTCTGAGGGGCAGTACTGAGGGAGCGCCTCATTTTCGGAGTGGCAGTACTGAGGGAACGCCGCACTGTCGGAGGGGCAGTACTGAGGGAGTGCCGCACTGTCGGAGGAGGAGTACTGAGGGAGTGCAGCACTGTCGGAGGGGCAGTGCTGAGGGAGTGCCACACTGTCAGAGGGGCAGTGCTGAGGGAGCGCCTCATTTTCGGAGAGGCAGTACTGTGGGAACGCCGCACTGTCAGAGGGGCAGTGCTGAGGGAGTGCCACACTGTCTGAGGGGCAGTGCTGAGGGAGCGCCTCATTTTCGGAGAGGCAGTACTGAGGGAACGCCGCACTGTCGGAGGGGCAGTACTGAGGGAGCCCCGCACTGTTGGAGGGGCAGTACTGAGGGATCGCCGCACTGTCGGAGGGGCAGTACTGAGGGAGTGCCGCACTGTCGGAGGAGGAGTACTGAGGGAGTGCAGCACTGTCGGAGGGGCAGTACTGAGGGAGCGCCGCACTGTCGGAGGGGCAGTACTGAGGGAGTGCCGCACTGTCGGAGGGGCAGTGCTGAGGGAGCGCCGCACTGTCGGAGGGGCAGTGCTGAGGGAGCGCCGCACTGTCGGAGGGGCAGTGCTGAGGGAGTGCCTCACTGTCGGAGGGGCAGTACTGAGGGAGCGCCGCATTGTCGGAGGGGCAGTACTGAGGGAGCGCCGCACTGTCGGAGGGGCAGTGCTGAGGGAGCGCCGCACTGTCGGAGGGGCAGTGCTGAGGGAGCGCCTCACTGTCGGAGGGGCAGTACTGAGGGAGCGCCGCACTGTCGGAGGGGCAGTACTGAGGGAGTGCAGCACTGTCGGCGGGGCAGTACTGAGGGAGTGCCGCACTGTCGGAGGGGCAGTACTGAGGGAGTGCTGCACTGTCGGAGGGGCAGTACTGAGGGAGCCCCGCACTGTCGGAGGGGCAGTACTGAGGGAATGCCGCACTGTCGGCGGGGCCTTCTTTCAGATGACGTCCAGAACTGGAGGAGGGCTGAGATCTCGGAGAGTTGCTGAAATGACTACACTTTAAAAAAGTTTTGTTTTAAAAATCCGTTCCCGTGACGTGGCTGTCGCTGGCCAGGGCCGGCATTTATTGCCCATCCCTAATTGCCCCTTGAGAAGGTGGTGGTGAGCCCCCTTCTTGAACCGCTGCAGTCCGTGTGGTGAAGGTGCTCCCACAGTGCTGTTAGGGAGGGAGTTCCAGGATTGTGACCCAGCGACGATGAAGGAACGGCCGATATATTTCCCAGTCGGGATGGTGTGTGACTGGGAGGGGAACGTGGAGGTGGTGGTGTTCCCATGGGCCTGCTGCCCTTGTCCTTCTAGGCGGTAGAGGTCGCGGGTTTGGGAGGTGCTGTCGAAGAAGCCTTGGCGAGTTGCTGCAGTGCATCTTGTAGATGGTGCACACTGCAGCCAGGGGGCGCCGGTGGTGGAGGGAGTGAGTGTTGAAGGTGGTGGAGGGAGTGAGTGTTGAAGGTGGTGGAGGGAGTGAGTGTTGAAGGTGGTGGAGGGAGTGAGTGTTGAAGGTGGTGGAGGGAGTGAGTGTTGAAGGTGGTGGAGGGAGTGAGTGTTGAAGGTGGTGGAGGGAGTGAGTGTTGAAGGTGGTGGAGGGAGTGAGTGTTGAAGGTGGTGGAGGGAGTGAGTGTTGAAGGTGGTGGGTAGCGTGTCGATCAAGTGGCTGCTTTGTCCTGGATGGTGTCGAGCTTCTCGAGTGTTGTTGGAGCTGCAACTCATCCAGGCAAGTGGGGAGTGTTCCATCACACTCCTGACTTGTGTCTTGTAGATGGTGGAAAGGCTCAGGGGGTGAGACACTCGCCGCAGAATACCCAGGGAGCGATGGATGGTTTCACGTGGAACTTTAATAATCATGTTTTGTACTGTCTTTAACTTTGTTCCAACTCCAATCACGGACACAAAGTTATTTTTGAGGCATTTGTGCGGAGATAAAACATCTCCACCCGGTGGTGGGGCTGTGCGACCACAGGTAGTCGAGTTTACGTAGAAATGTCGACGGAGGGATAGATAACGGGAGGAGGTTGCGCGAAGGTGCGGAGGGTGAGGATCCAGGCCGGGTTCTGCTGCTGACACACGATCCTAGCATGGCATCTCGCCCATTGCTCGATGAAATTGCACATTGTCCTCAAAGCAGAAATGAGCTTCACATCCTCAATAAATAGCTGGGTGGGAGGGCGAGGGGGAATGGGAGCGTGTGTGAGTTCTATCCGTCCGGCCAGCAGCCATTCCCGACCGGCAATGTGATACTGCTTACCTCACTACTTATTTATTCATTGCTGCCGTACTGAGGGAGCCCCGCACTGTCTGAGGGGCAGTGCTGAGGGAGCGCCTCATTTTCGGAGTGGCAATACTGAGGGAATGCCGCACTGTCGGAGGGGCAGTGCTGAGGGAGTGCCACACTGTCTGAGGGGCAGTACTGCCCCTCCGACAGTAAAGCACTCCCTCAGTACAGCCCCTCCGAGAGTGCGGCGCTCCCTCAGTACTGCCCCTACGACAGTGCGGCGTTCCCTCAGTATTGCCCCTCCGACCGTGCGGCACTCCCTCAGTACTGCCCCTCCGACAGTGCGGCGCTCCCTCCGTTCTGCCCCTCCGACAGTGCGGCGCTCCCTCAGTACTGCCCCTCCGACAGTGCGGCGCTCCCTCAGTACTGCCCGTCCGACAGTGCGGCACTCCCTCAGTACTGCCCCTCCGACAATGCGGCACTCCCTCAGTACTGCCCCTCCGACAGTACGGCACTCCCTCAGTACTGCCCCTCCGACAGGGCGGCACTCCCTCAGTACTGCCCCTCCGACAGTATGGCGCTCCCTCATTACTGCCCCTCCGACAATGCAGCACTCCCTCAGTACTGCCCCTCCGACAGTGCGGCGCTCCCTCAGTACTGCCCCTCCGACAATGCAGCACTCCCTCAGTACTGCCCCTCCGACAGTGCGGCGCTCCCTCAGTACTGCCCCTCCGACAATGCAGCACTCCCTCAGTACTGCCCCTCCGACAGTGCAGCACTCCCTCAGTTCTGCCCCTCCGAGAGTGTGGCACTCCCTCAGTACTGCCCCTCCGACAGTGCAGCACTCCCTCAGTACTGCCCCTCCGACAGTGCAGCACTCCCTCAGTACTGCCCCTCCGACAGTGCGGCACTCCCTCACCACTGCCCCTCCGACAGTGCAGCACTCCCTCACCGCTGCCCCTCCGACAGTGCAGCACTCCCTCACCACTGCCCCTCCGACAGTGCGGCACTCCCTCACCGCTGCCCCTCCGACAGTGCAGCACTCCCTCACCGCTGTCCCTCCGACAGTGCAGCACTCCCTCACCACTGCCCCTCCGACAGTGCGGGGCTCCCTCAGTACTGCCCCTCCGACAGTGCAGCACTCCCTCAGTACTGCCCCTCCGACAGTGCGGCACTCCCTCACCACTGCCCCTCCGACAGTGTGGGGCTCCCTCAGTACTGCCCCTCCGACAGTGCAGCACTCCCTCAGTACTGCCCCTCCGACAGTGCAGCACTCCCTCAGTACTGCCCCTCCGACAGTGCGGCACTCCCTCATCACTGCCCCTCCGACAGTGCGGGGCTCCCTCAGTACTGCCCCTCCGACAGTGCAGCACTCCCTCAGTACTGCCCCTCCGACAGTGCGGCAATCCCTCACCACTGCCCCTCCGACAGTGCGGGGCTCCCTCACCTCAATGTTGGAAGGGGGATACAAAGAGAATGCCGCAGTGTTGAGGGGCAGTACTGAGGGAGTGCTGCACTGTCGGAGGGGCAGTATTGAGCGAGCGTCGCACTGTCGGAGGGGCAGTACTGAGGGAGCGCCTCGCTGTCGGAGGGGCAGTACTGAGGGAGTGCTGCATTGTCGGAGGGGCAGTACTGAGGGAACCCTGCACTGTTGGAGGGGCAGTATTGAGGGAGTGCCACACTGTCGGAGGGGCAGTACTGAGGGAGTGCCACACTGTCGGAGGGGCAGCACTGAGGGAGTGCCACACTGTCGGAGAGGCAGTACTGAAGGAGTGCCACACTGTCGGAGGGGCAGTACTGAGGGAGTGCTGCACTGTCGGAGGGGCAGTATTGAGGGAGTGCCACACTGTCGGAGGGGCAGTACTGATGGAGTACCACACTGTCGGAGGGGCAGTGCTGAGGTAGCGCCGAACTGTCTGAGGGGCAGTGCTGAGGGAGCGCCTCATTTTCGGAGTGGCAGTACTGAGGGAACGCCGCACTGTCGGAGGGGCAGTGCTGAGGGAGTGCCACACTGTCTGAGGGGCAGTGCTGAGGGAGCGCCGCACTGTCGGAGGAGCAGTACTGAGGGAGTGCCGCACTGTCAGGGGGCAGTGCTGAGGGAGCGCCGCACTGTCAGAGGGTAGTGCTGAGGGAGCGCCTCACTGTCGGAGGGGCAGTACTGAGGGAGCGCCGCACTGTCAGAGGGGCAGTACTGAGGGAGTGCCGCATTGTCTGAGGGGCAGTACTGAGGGAGCGCCTCATTTTCGGAGTGGCAGTACTGAGGGAACGCCGCACTGTCGGAGGGGCAGTACTGAGGGAGTGCCGCACTGTCGGAGGAGGAGTACTGAGGGAGTGCAGCACTGTCGGAGGGGCAGTGCTGAGGGAGTGCCACACTGTCAGAGGGGCAGTGCTGAGGGAGCGCCTCATTTTCGGAGAGGCAGTACTGTGGGAACGCCGCACTGTCAGAGGGGCAGTGCTGAGGGAGTGCCACACTGTCTGAGGGGCAGTGCTGAGGGAGCGCCTCATTTTCGGAGAGGCAGTACTGAGGGAACGCCGCACTGTCGGAGGGGCAGTACTGAGGGAGTGCCGCACTGTCGGAGGAGGAGTACTGAGGGAGTGCAGCACTGTCGGAGGGGCAGTACTGAGGGAGCGCCGCACTGTTGGAGGGGCAGTACTGAGGGATCGCCGCACTGTCGGAGGGGCAGTACTGAGGGAGTGCCGCACTGTCGGAGGAGGAGTACTGAGGGAGTGCAGCACTGTCGGAGGGGCAGTACTGAGGGAGCGCCGCACTGTCGGAGGGGCAGTACTGAGGGAGTGCCACACTGTCGGAGGGGCAGTGCTGAGGGAGCGCCGCACTGTCGGAGGGGCAGTGCTGAGGGAGCGCCGCACTGTCGGAGGGGCAGTGCTGAGGGAGTGCCTCACTGTCGGAGGGACAGTACTGAGGGAGCGCCGCACTGTCGGAGGGGCAGTACTGAGGGAGCGCCGCACTGTCGGAGGGGCAGTGCTGAGGGAGCGCCGCACTGTCGGAGGGGCAGTGCTGAGGGAGCGCCTCACTGTCGGAGGGGCAGTACTGAGGGAGCGCCGCACTGTCGGAGGGGCAGTACTGAGGGAGTGCAGCACTGTCGGCGGGGCAGTACTGACGGAGTGCCGCACTGTCGGAGGGGCAGTACTGAGGGAGTGCTGCACTGTCGGAGGGGCAGTACTGAGGGAGCCACGCACTGTCGGAGGGTCAGTACTGAGGGAGTGCCGCACTGTCGGAGGGGCAGTACTGAGGGAGTGCCGCACTGTCGGCGGGGCCTTCTTTCAGATGACGTCCAGAACTGGAGGAGGGCTGAGATCTCGGAGAGTTGCTGAAATGACTACACTTTAAAAAAGTGTTGTTTTAAAAATCCGTTCCCGTGACGTGGCTGTCGCTGGCCAGGGCCGGCATTTATTGCCCATCCCCCTAATTGCCCCTGGAGAAGGTGGTGGTGAGCCGCCTTCTTGAACCGCTGCAGTCCGTGTGGTGAAGGTGCTCCCACAGTGCTGTTAGGGAGGGAGTTCCAGGATTGTGACCCAGCGACGATGAAGGAACGGCCGATATATTTCCCAGTCGGGATGGTGTGTGACTGGGAGGGGAACGTGGAGGTGGTGGTGTTCCCATGGGCCTGCTGCCCTTGTCCTTCTAGGTGGTAGAGGTCGCGGGTTTGGGAGGTGCTGCCGAAGAAGCCTTGGCGAGTTGCTGCAGTGCATCTTGTAGATGGTACACACTGCAGCCAGGGGGCGCCGGTGGTGGAGGGAGTGAGTGTTGAAGGTGGTGGAGGGAGTGAGTGTTGAAGGTGGTGGAGGGAGTGAGTGTTGAAGGTGGTGGAGGGAGTGAATGTTGAAGGTGGTGGAGGGAGTGAGTGTTGAAGGTGGTGGAGGGAGTGAGTGTTGAAGGTGGTGGAGGGAGTGAGTGTTGAAGGTGGTGGAGGGAGTGAGTGTTGAAGGTGGTGGAGGGAGTGAGTGTTGAAGGCGGTGGGTAGCGTGTCGATCAAGTGGCTGCTTTGTCCTGGATGGTGTCGAGCTTCTCGAGTGTTGTTGGAGCTGTAACTCATCCAGGCAAGTGGGGAGTGTTCCATCACACTCCTGACTTGTGTCTTGTAGATGGTGGAAAGGCTCAGGGGGTGAGACACTCGCCGCAGAATACCCAGGGAGCGATGGATGGTTTCACGTGGAACTTTAATAATCATGTTTTGTACTGTCTTTAACTTTGTTCCAACTCCAATCACGGACACAAAGTTATTTTTGAGGCATTTGTGCGGAGATAAAACATCTCCACCCGGTGGTGGGGCTGTGCGACCACAGGTAGTCGAGTTTACGTAGAAATGTCGACGGAGGGATAGATAACGGGAGGAGGTTGCGCGAAGGTGCGTAGGGTGAGGATCCAGGCCGGGTTCTGCTGCTGACACACTGCGATCCTAGCATGGCATCTCGCCCATTGCTCGATGAAATTGCACATTGTCCTCAAAGCAGAAATGAGCTTCACATCCTCAATAAATAGCTGGGTGGGAGGGCGAGGGGGAATGGGAGCGTGTGTGAGTTCTATCCGTCCGGCCAGCAGCCATTCCCGACCGGCAATGTGATACTGCTTACCTCACTACTTATTTATTCATTGCTGCCGTACTGAGGGAGCCCCGCACTGTCTGAGGGGCAGTGCTGAGGGAGCGCCTCATTTTCGGAGTGGCAATACTGAGGGAATGCCGCACTGTCGGAGGGGCAGTGCTGAGGGAGTGCCACACTGTCTGAGGGGCAGTACTGCCCCTCCGACAGTAAAGCACTCCCTCAGTACAGCCCCTCCGAGAGTGCGGCGCTCCCTCAGTACTGCCCCTACGACAGTGCGGCGTTCCCTCAGTATTGCCCCTCCGACCGTGCGGCACTCCCTCAGTACTGCCCCTCCGACAGTGCGGCACTCCCTCAGTACTGCCCCTCCGACAATGCAGCACTCCCTCAGTACTGCCCCTCCGACAGTACGGCACTCCCTCAGTACTGCCCCTCCGACAGTGCGGCACTCCCTCAGTTCTGCCCCTCCGACAGTGCGGCACTCCCTCAGTACTGCCCTTCAAACAGTGCAACACTCCCTCAGTACTGCCCCTCCGACAGTGCGGCGCTCCCTCAGTACCGCCCCTCCGACAGTGCGGCGCTCCCTCAGTACTGCCCCTCCGACAGTATGGCGCTCCCTCATTACTGCCCCTCCGACAATGCAGCACTCCCTCAGTACTGCCCCTCCGACAGTGCGGCGCTCCCTCAGTACTGCCCCTCCGACAATGCAGCACTCCCTCAGTACTGCCCCTCCGACAGTGCGGCGCTCCCTCAGTACTGCCCCTCCGACAATGCAGCACTCCCTCAGTACTGCCCCTCCGACAGTGCAGCACTCCCTCAGTTCTGCCCCTCCGAGAGTGTGGCACTCCCTCAGTACTGCCCCTCCGACAGTGCAGCACTCCCTCAGTACTGCCCCTCCGACAGTGCGGCGCTCCCTCAGTACTGCCCCTCTGACAGTGCGGCACTCCCTCAGCACTGCCCCTCCGACAGTGCAGCGCTCCCTCAGTACTGCCCCTCTGACAGTGCAGCACTCCCTCAGTACTGCCCCTCTGACAGTGCGGCACTCCCTCAGTACTGCCCCTCCGACAGTGTGGCACTCCCTCAGTACTGCCCCTTCTGACAGTGCGGCACTCCCTCAGTACTGCCCCTCCGACAGTGTGGCACTCCCTCAGTACTGCACGGGGAGTGTGGGCCTGCGTGATGTGCGCTGATGGCTCTACGAGTGGGAAGTTGAGCTCGCGACCGTCTGAGTCGGGGGAAGGAGGGAGCCGAGGTTGACAATGATGGCCAATAATGTTGCTGCAGCACGGCAAACACGATCGAGAAATGAGCCTGTTGGTTCAAGGATCGCATACAATGGAAGGCCAGCCGGCCACAGTGTTGAGGGTAATCGTTGTTTGAAGTGTGTCGTGGGCCTTTCTATGGAACACCATGTATGGATGGGTCATCTTACTCTCTGCAATGACCATGAAAGCAGTCCGATAGCACGGTAAAGCGTGGGAACGTCATTATCCTTTATCGTGCTGAGTTATTTATGACACTGGTCGTTCCCGTTCTCTCGGTTTGTCTCCACTGTTGACGTCAGGGAGTGTGTTCCTTGAGGAACACAATGTGTCAACAAAACAACTCCATGCATCCTGGAACAGGACTGGTTTATCTTCCTCCACATCCTGTTTCTTCACAGTCTTCAATTTCTTCATTCGTTTTCCCGTCTTAAAAAAAATAGAGGGGCTAAAAATTTGTGGCAGCCCGGTTTGATCGGTGACACCCCGCCGTGCGCCAATTTTAGCGCCAGTCGGTGATGACCACCTCCAACCGGGATAGTCACTGTTAGCGCCCCAAGTGGGGAGTGCAGTGCTGACGGGAAACGTTCCGCGCTGACGGAGAAGTAGCCCGTGACCAGCTCTCTGCAAGAGCCCCTCAGCCAGTCCCTTTCCCCGGGGCCCTGCTAATTTTATTCCTTCAGGGACTTATCCAACTCCCTTTTGAAAGCCACAATTGAGTCTGCCTCCATCACACTGTCGGAGGGGCAGTGCTGAGGGAGCCCCGCACTGTCGGAGGGGCAGTACTGAGGGAGCGCCGCACTGTCGGAGGGGCAGTACTGAGGGAGTGTCGCACTGTCGGAGGGGCAGTACTGAGGGAGCGCCGCACTGTCGGAGGGGCAGTACTGAGGGAGTGCCGCACTGTCGGAGGGGCAGTACTGAGGGAGCGCCGCACTGTCGGAGGGGCAGTACTGAGGGAGCGCCGCACTGTCGGAGGGGCAGTACTGAGGGAGCGCCGCACTGTCGGAAGGGCAGTACTGAGGGAGCGTCGCACTGTCGGAGGGGCAGTACTGAGGGAGTGCCGCACTGTCGGAGGGGCAATACTGAGGGAGCGCCGCAGTGTCGGAGGGGCAGTGCTGAGGGAGCGCCGCACTGTCGGAGGGGCAGCGCATTCCAGATCCTTACCACTCGCTGCGTGAATAGGTTTTCCCTCGTGTCACCTTTGGTTCTTCTGCCAATCGCCTTAAATCTGTGTCCCTCTGGTTCCCGACCTTTCCACCAATGGGAACAGTTTCTCTCGATCTCCTCTGTCCGGACCCCTCATGATTTTGAACACCTCGATCAAATCTCCTCTCAACCTTCTCTGCTCCGAGGAGAACAACCCCAGCTTCTCCAGTCTCTCCCCGTCACTGAAGTCCCTTGTAATGTATTTGCTTCATAGGTTGTTGCTTAAGAATCCATAGCAACACATTGCTGTTAAGAACTAGTTGATTTATTAGCAAAAGGTTTAACAATCACACGACACATTACCAGTTCATCCACCAGGCTCACAACCACCTGCCCCATCGTGGATTCCCCGGAACCCAACTGGCTGGGGTTTTTTTGAGTCTTGTGAACATCACGTGACTGGCTGAGCCACTCCCAATTCAACAGCTCTACAACTGTTTTAGTTGCACCTGTAAATCAAATGCCCCCTTATTAAAGGGGCACCAAAACTGACAAATTAACAAATTAAACTTTAGACATTAAACAGATCAAATTAAAATTTGGTTGCCAGGGGTGATGAAGCACTCCAGTCCCTCCAGCGCCCACCTCTCGCGGAAGGCCGCGAGCGTACCGGTGGACACCGTGTGCTCCATCTCCAGGGACACCCTGGCTCGGATGTAACCGCGGAAGAGAGGCAGGCAGTCGGGCTGAACGACCCCCTCGACCGCCCGCTGCCTGGACCGGCTGATGACCCCCTTGGCCAGGCCCAGGAGCAGCCCTACGAGGAGGCCCTTGGACCTACCCGCTCCCCTCCGCACAGGGGGCCCAAAGATCAGGAGCGTGGGACTGAAGTGCAGCCAGAAATTGAGGGGCAGCCCCTTCAGATACTGGAAGAGGGGCTGCAACCTCGCACACTGCACACACACGTGGAACAGGGACTCCTCCAGACCGCAGAAATTGCAGGCGGCCCGGGAGTCCGTGAACCGACTTAAAAACTTATTGCACGGGACTGCTCCGTGTAACACCCTCCAGGCCAAGTCCCCAACAGCTCCACAAACCTGTGCGCATACTCACAGGTATCCTCATCTATACAGACCTATCAAACCTAACCCCCCAACACCGTTCCCCGCCCCCCCCCCCGCCCCGCCAAGCCCCCCACCTCCCGCAACGCTATCAGTCTCTTCACAAACCCTTCAGGATTTGAGTTGCCCTTTTATCAGATGACCTCTTCTTCGGTAACTCAGTCCACGCGGCCCTCTGTTGTCCTGTGACTGTTCCATTGAGCGAGAATCTGAAACCAGACTGTCCCAGGCAGCAGGGATCAGGTGTGCCGTATCGATGGAGTACCTGTGCACAAACTACGCCAGAAATGGCCTCAGCTTATTCCATTGTAATTCAGTAATACAGCAACAACGATCCATTTTCCATGGTGGTAACTCCAGACTGTTGGCATCACTCACTGATGGCTGGGATCCATTACAGAGGCATCCTTGACTCCCAGGAGTTTAAGAACTTGCATTTATATAGCGCCTTTCACCACCTCTGGACATCCCAAAGCGCTTTACAGGCAATGAAGTACTTTTGGAGTGTAGTCACTGTTGTAATGTGGGAAACGGCAATTTGCGCACAGCAAGCTCCCACACACAGCGATGTGATAATGACCCGGATCATCTGTTTTTTTGTTATGTTGATTGAGGGATAAATATTGGCCCCAGGACACCGGGGAGAACTCCCCTGCTCTTCTTCAAAATAGTGCCGTGGGATCTTTTACATCCACCCGAGAGGGCAGACGGGGCACTTGAAAGATGGCATCTCCGACAGTGCGGCGCTCCCTCAGCACTGCCCCTCTGACAGTGCGGCGCTCCCTCAGCACTGCCCCTCTGACAGTGCGGCGCTCCCTCAGTACTGCCCCTCTGACAGTGCGGCGCTCCCTCAGCACTGCCCCTCTGACAGTGCGGCGCTCCCTCAGTACTGCCCCTCCGACAGTGCGGCGCTCCCTCAGCACTGCCCCTCCGACAGTGCGGCGCTCCCTCAGTACTGCCCCTCTGACAGTGCGGCGCTCCCTCAGCACTGCCCCTCTGACAGTGCGGCGCTCCCTCAGTACTGCCCCTCCGACAGTGCGGCGCTCCCTCAGCACTGCCCCTCCGACAGTGCGGCGCTCCCTCAGTACTGCCCCTCCGACAGTGCGGCGCTCCCTCAGCACTGCCCCTCCGACAGTGCGGCGCTCCCTCAGCACTGCCCCTCCGACAGTGCGGCGCTCCCTCAGTACTGCCCCTCTGACAGTGCGGCGCTCCCTCAGTACTGCCCCTCCGACAGTGCGGCGCTCCCTCAGCACTGCCCCTCCGACAGTGCGGCGCTCCCTCAGTACTGCCCCTCTGACAGTGTGGTGCTCCCTCAGTACTGCCCCTCTGATATTGCGGCACTCCCTCAGTACTGCCCCTCTGACAGTGCGGCGCTCCCTCAGTACTGCCTCTCCTTCAGTGCGGCGCTCCCTCAGTACTGCCCCTCCGTCAGTGCGGCGCTCCCTCAGTACTGACCCTCCGACAGTGCGGCGCTCCCTCAGTACTGCCCCTCTGACAGTGCGGCGCTCCCTGAATACTGCACTGGAGTGTCAGCTTAGATTCTTTTTGTGCTCAAATTCCTGAAGTGTATGTGTCAACCTTGAGCACTATGTTGCATTCATGCTAAATTGGAGTTGCTATTGAAGAGGGCTGTGAGATGGCTCGAGGGGAGCATAGAGGCTGGCATGGCCCTATTGGGCTGACTGGCCTGTTTCTTTTGCCAATCACCTTAAATCTGAGCCCGCCATTGAAAACAGTTTCTCTCTGTATGTACCCTATCGAAACCCTTCGTGATTTTGTACACCTCCACCAAATCTCCTCTCTTCCTTGTCTGCTCCAAGAGGACAATCGCAGATGCTGCAGTCTAGCCACGTAACTGAAGACCCATATTCCCATTGCATCTCTCCTGCTGCAATGTATTTGCTTCATGGGTTCTTTGCTTAAGAAGTCACAGCAAGACATTTGCTATTAAGAACTAGTCGGTTTATTAACAAAAGGTTTAACAATCACACGACACATAACCAGTTCATCCACCAGGCTCACAACCACCTGCCCCATCCCCCGAACCCAACTGGCTGGGGTTTTATTGAGTCTTGTGACCATCATGTGACTGGCTAAGCCACTCCCAACTCAACAGCTCTACAACTATAAAAGTAAAACTATAAATCAAGTGCCTCTGTTAAAAGGGGGCGCGAAAACCGACAAATTCACAACTTAAACTTTGGACATTAAACATTAAAACTTTCACTCACAGGTGTATGCATTGTGCCTGCCTTGCTCCCGATCACAGACGTCCCTTTTGCCCTGTACTCTGCCCCCACCTGCCCCCTACACTGCCTCTGCACTTGCTCGAAACCTTGTTACACCTCTGACTTTCTCCGGTTCCGTCGGGCGGGTCATTGAGCTGAAACGCTAACTCTGTCTCTCTCTCTCTTGCCGCAGGTGCAGCCTGGGTGTTTGCAGCATTTTGTGTTTCAGAGTTGCGGCAGTCTTGCGTTTTTTGCGCGAGCGGATTGCGGGTAACGCGGAGCTTGGCAAGTTACCGCATATTATCAGGCAGAGGCTCATCGCTTGATGTAAGTGGGTCGAACGCCCCCCTGGAAATCACGTCACAGGAAGACGATAAGTGTACAGCCACTAATGATACCACTGTAGCTCGTAATGTCTGCTTCTGAAGCTGACTCGCAGAAGATTATTATATTCATCCACCCACCAGTCCCACATCACCCAGAATATTGCTGGATAGTTTGACCTTGGAAAATATCAGGTCCCTCATTAAAATTCTGACGGAAAAATTCTCTCAGACACCGCTCAATGCTACGCTAATGAGCTGAGCCCAGAGAGAATATTTTGTGGGTCTTTATCTTCTTCAGACAATGGACTTGCGCATTTTCTCAATCCAGCTTGCTTTCGGCCGAAGGTTAACCCTCCACCTCCCGGTCCGTGCGTTCCGCTCCAGTATCCGCCACCGACATTCCTTGCCAGAAGGAAGGAGGCAGCATTTCGATAACGCCTATCACCACACCAGGATGTCCCCAAGCCCTGCACAGCCAACGAGCGAGAGTCTACCCACTGCCCCTTGACATTACCATCGCCGTATCCCCCGCCATCAACATCCTGGGGGTCGCCATTGACCAGAAACTTCACTGGACCAGCCACATAAATACTGTGGCTACAAGAGCGGGTCAGAGGCTGGGTATTCTGTGGCGAGTGTCTCACCCCCTGAGCCTTTACACCATCTACAAGACACAAGTCAGGAGTGTGATGGAACACTCGCCACTTGCCTGGATGAGTTGCAGCTCCAACAACACTCGAGAAGCTCGACACCATCCAGGACAAAGCAGCCACTTGATCGACACGCTACCCACCAGTACTGCCCCTCCGACAGTGCGGCGCTCCCTCAGTACTGCCCCTCCGACAGTGCGGCCCTCCCTCAGTACTGCCCCTCCGACAGTGCGGCCCTCCCTCAGTACTGCCCCTCTGACAGTGCGCCGATCCCTCAGTACTGCCCCTCCGACAGTGCGGCGCTCCCTCAGTACTGCCCCTCCGACAGTGCGGCGCTCCCTCAGTACTGCCCCACCGACAGTGCAATGCTCCCTCAGTACCGCCCCTCCGACAGTGTGGCGCTCCCTCAGTACTGCCCCTCTGACAGTGCGGCGATCCCTCAGTACTGCCCCTATGACAGTGTGGCGATCCCTCAGCACTGCCCCTCCGACAGTGCGGCCCTCCCTCAGTACTGCCCCTCCGACAGTGCGGCCCTCCCTCAGTACTGCCCCTCTGACAGTGCGCCGATCCCTCAGTACTGCCCCTCCGACAGTGCGGCGATCCCTCAGTACTGCCCCTCCGACAGTGCGGCGATCCCTCAGTACTGCCCCTCCGACAGTGCAATGCTCCCTCAGTACTGCCCCTCCGACAGTGCAGTGCTCCCTCAGTACTGCCCCTCCGACAGTGCGGCGATCCCTCAGTACTGCCCCTCCGACAGTGCGGCGATCCCTCAGCACTGCCCCTCCGACAGTGCGGCCCTCCCTCAGCACTGCCGCTCCGACAGTGCGGCGCTCCCTCAGTACTGCCCCTGTGACAGTGTGGTGCTCCCTCAGTACTGCCCCTCTGATATTGCGGCACTCCCTCAGTACTGCCCCTCTGACAGTGTGGCGATCCCTCAGCACTGCCCCTCCGACAGTGCGGCGATCCCTCAGTACTGCCCCTCCGACAGTGCGGTGCTCCCTCAGTACTGCCCCTCCGACAGTGCGGCGCTCCCTCAGCACTGCCCCTCCGACAGTGCGGCCCTCCCTCAGTACTGCCCCTCCGACAGTGCGGCCCTCCCTCAGTACTGCCCCTCCGACAGTGCGGCGATCCCTCAGTACTGCCCCTCCGACAGTGCGGCGATCCCTCAGTACTGCCCCTCCGACAGTGCAGTGCTCCCTCAGTACTGCCCCTCCGACAGTGCGGCGCTCCCTCAGCACTGCCCCTCCGACAGTGCGGCCCTCCCTCAGCACTGCCCCTCCGACAGTGCGGCGCTCCCTCAGTACTGCCCCTCTGACAGTGTGGTGCTCCCTCAGTACTGCCCCTCTGATATTGCGGCACTCCCTCAGTACTGCCCCTCAGACAGTGCGGCGCTCCCTCAGTACTGCCT
Source organism: Pristiophorus japonicus (assembly GCF_044704955.1). Classification (NCBI taxonomy): domain Eukaryota; kingdom Metazoa; phylum Chordata; class Chondrichthyes; family Pristiophoridae; genus Pristiophorus; species Pristiophorus japonicus. The sequence continues at coordinate 97,088,992 of NC_091996.1, forward strand.
CTCCGTCAGTGCGGCGCTCCCTCAGTACTGACCCTCCGACAGTGCGGCGCTCCCTCAGTACTGCCCCTCTGACAGTGCGGCGCTCCCTCAGTACTGCCCCTCCGACAGTGCGGCGATCCCTCAGTACTGCCCCTATGACAGTGTGGCGATCCCTCAGCACTGCCCCTCCGACAGTGCGGCGATCCCTCAGTACTGCCCCTCCGACAGTGCAGTGCTCCCTCAGTACTGCCCCTCCGACAGTGCGGCGATCCCTCAGTACTGCCTCTCCGACAGTGCGGGGCTCCCTCAGTACTGCCCCTCCGACAGTGCGGCGATCCCTCAGCACTGCCCCTCCGACAGTGCGGCCCTCCCTCAGTACTGCCCCTCCGACAGTGCGGCCCTCCCTCAGTACTGCCCCTCTGACAGTGCGACGATCCCTCAGGACTGCCCCTCCGACAGTGCGGCGATCCCTCAGTACTGCCCCTCCGACAGTGCGGCGATCCCTCAGTACTGCCCCTCCGACAGTGCAATGCTCCCTCAGTACTGCCCCTCCGACAGTGCGGCGATCCCTCAGTACTGCCCCTCCGACAGTGCGGCCCTCCCTCAGTACTGCCCCTCCGACAGTGCGGCACTCCCTCAGTACTGCCCCTCCGACAGTGCAGTGCTCCCTCAGTACTGCCCCTCCGACAGTGCGGCGATCCCTCAGTACTGCCCCTCCGACAGTGCAGTGCTCCCTCAGTACTGCCCCTCCGACAGTGCGCCGATCCCTCAGCACTGCCCCTCCGACAGTGCGGCCCTCCCTCAGCACTGCCCCTCCGACAGTGCGGCGCTCCCTCAGTACTGCCCCTCTGACAGTGTGGTGCTCCCTCAGTACTGCCCCTCTGATATTGCGGCGCTCCCTCAGTACTGCCCCTCTGACAGTGCGGAGCTCCCTCAGTACTGCCTCTCCGTCAGTGCGGCGCTCCCTCAGTACTGCCCCTCCGTCAGTGCGGCGCTCCCTCAGTACTGACCCTCCGACAGTGCGGCGCTCCCTCAGTACTGCCCCTCTGACAGTGCGGCGCTCCCTCAGTACTGCCCCTCCGACAGTGCGGCGATCCCTCAGTACTGCCCCTATGACAGTGTGGCGATCCCTCAGCACTGCCCCTCCGACAGTGCGGCGATCCCTCAGTACTGCCCCTCCGACAGTGCAGTGCTCCCTCAGTACTGCCCCTCCGACAGTGCGGCGATCCCTCAGTACTGCCTCTCCGACAGTGCGGGGCTCCCTCAGTACTGCCCCTCCGACAGTGCGGCGATCCCTCAGCACTGCCCCTCCGACAGTGCGGCCCTCCCTCAGTACTGCCCCTCCGACAGTGCGGCCCTCCCTCAGTACTGCCCCTCTGACAGTGCGCCGATCCCTCAGTACTGCCCCTCCGACAGTGCGGCGATCCCTCAGTACTGCCCCTCCGACAGTGCGGCGATCCCTCAGTACTGCCCCTCCGACAGTGCAATGCTCCCTCAGTACTGCCCCTCCGACAGTGCGGCGATCCCTCAGTACTGCCCCTCCGACAGTGCGGCCCTCCCTCAGTACTGCCCCTCCGACAGTGCGGCGCTCCCTCAGTACTGCCCCTCCGACAGTGCAGTGCTCCCTCAGTACTGCCCCTCCGACAGTGCGGCGATCCCTCAGTACTGCCCCTCCGACAGTGCTGTGCTCCCTCAGTACTGCCCCTCCGACAGTGCGGCGATCCCTCAGCACTGCCCCTCCGACAGTGCGGCCCTCCCTCAGCACTGCCCCTCCGACAGTGCGGCGCTCCCTCAGTACTGCCCCTCTGACAGTGTGGTGCTCCCTCAGTACTGCCCCTCTGATATTGCGGCACTCCCTCAGTACTGCCCCTCTGACAGTGCGGCGCTCCCTCAGTACTGCCTCTCCGTCAGTGCGGCGCTCCCTCAGTACTGCCCCTCCGTCAGTGCGGCGCTCCCTCAGTACTGACCCTCCGACAGTGCGGCGCTCCCTCAGTACTGCCCCTCTGACAGTGCGGCGCTCCCTCAGTACTGCCCCTCCGACAGTGCGGCGATCCCTCAGTACTGCCCCTCCGACAGTGCGGCCCTCCCTCAGTACTGCCCCTCCGACAGTGCGGCGCTCCCTCAGTACTGCCCCTCCGACAGTGCAGTGCTCCCTCAGTACTGCCCCTCCGACAGTGCGGCGATCCCTCAGTACTGCCCCTCCGACAGTGCAGTGCTCCCTCAGTACTGCCCCTCCGACAGTGCGGCCCTCCCTCAGTATTGCCCCTCCGACAGTGCGGCCCTCCCTCAGTACTGCCCCTCCGACAGTGCGGCGATCCCTCAGTACTGCCCCTCCGACAGTGCGGCGATCCCTCAGTACTGCCCCTCCGACAGTGCAGTGCTCCCTCAGTACTGCCCCTCCGACAGTGCGGCGCTCCCTCAGTACTGCCCCTCCGACAGTGCGGCCCTCCCTCAGTACTGCCCCTCCGACAGTGCGGCGATCCCTCAGTACTGCCCCTCCGACAGTGCAGTACGGCGCTCCCTCAGTACTGCCCCTCCGACAGTGCAGTATGGCCCTCCCTCAGTACTGCCCTTCCGACAGTGCGGCGCTCCCTCAGCACTGCCCCTCCGACAGTGCGGCGCTCCCTCAGTACTGCCCCTCCGACAGTGCAGTATGGCACTCCCTCAGTACTGCCCCTCCGACAGTGCGGCGCTCCCTCAGTACTGCCCCTCCGACAGTGCGGCACTCCCTCAGTACTGCCCCTCCGACAGTGCGGCGCTCCCTCAGTACTGCCCCTCCGACAGTGCGGCTCTGCCTCAGTACTGACCCTCCGACAGTGCGGCGATCCCTCAGTACTGACCCTCCGACAGTGCGGCACTCCCTCAGTACTGCCCCTCCGACAGTGCGGCGCTCCCTCAGTACTGCCCCTCCGACAGTGCGGCACTCCCTCAGTACTGCCCCTCCGACAGTGCGGCACTCCCTCAGTACTGCACCTCCGACAGTTCGGCGCTCCCTCAGTACTGCCCCTCCGACAGTGCAGTACGGCGCTCCCTCAGTACTGCCCCTCCGACAGTGCAGTATGGCGCTCCCTCAGTACTGCCCCTCCGACAGTGCGGCGCTCCCTCAGTACTGCCCCTCCGACAGTGCAGTATGGCACTCCCTCAGTACTGCCCTTCCGACAGTGCGGCGCTCCCTCAGTACTGCTCCTCCGACAGTGCGGCGCTCCCTCAGTACTGCCCCTCCGACAGTGCGGCTCTCCCTCAGTACTGCCCCTCCGACAGTGCGGCGCTCCCTGAGTACTGCCCCTCCGCCAGTGCGGCTCTCCCTCAGTACTGCCCCTCCGACAGTGCGGCGATCCCTCAGTACTGCCCCTCCGACAGTGCGGCCCTCCCTCAGTACTGCCCCTCCGACAGTGCGGCGCTCCCTCAGTACTGCCCCTCCGACAGTGCAGTGCTCCCTCAGTACTGCCCCTCCGACAGTGCGGCGATCCCTCAGTACTGCCCCTCCGACAGTGCTGTGCTCCCTCAGTACTGCCCCTCCGACAGTGCGGCGATCCCTCAGCACTGCCCCTCCGACAGTGCGGCCCTCCCTCAGCACTGCCCCTCCGACAGTGCGGCGCTCCCTCAGTACTGCCCCTCTGACAGTGTGGTGCTCCCTCAGTACTGCCCCTCTGATATTGCGGCACTCCCTCAGTACTGCCCCTCTGACAGTGCGGCGCTCCCTCAGTACTGCCTCTCCGTCAGTGCGGCGCTCCCTCAGTACTGCCCCTCCGTCAGTGCGGCGCTCCCTCAGTACTGACCCTCCGACAGTGCGGCGCTCCCTCAGTACTGCCCCTCTGACAGTGCGGCGCTCCCTCAGTACTGCCCCTCCGACAGTGCGGCGATCCCTCAGTACTGCCCCTCCGACAGTGCGGCCCTCCCTCAGTACTGCCCCTCCGACAGTGCGGCGCTCCCTCAGTACTGCCCCTCCGACAGTGCAGTGCTCCCTCAGTACTGCCCCTCCGACAGTGCGGCGATCCCTCAGTACTGCCCCTCCGACAGTGCAGTGCTCCCTCAGTACTGCCCCTCCGACAGTGCGGCGATCCCTCAGCATTGCCCCTCCGACAGTGCGGCCCTCCCTCAGTATTGCCCCTCCGACAGTGCGGCCCTCCCTCAGTACTGCCCCTCCGACAGTGCGGCGATCCCTCAGTACTGCCCCTCCGACAGTGCGGCGATCCCTCAGTACTGCCCCTCCGACAGTGCGGCGATCCCTCAGTACTGCCCCTCCGACAGTGCAGTGCTCCCTCAGTACTGCCCCTCCAACAGTGCGGCGCTCCCTCAGTACTGCCCCTCCGACAGTGCGGCCCTCCCTCAGTACTGCCCCTCCGACAGTGCGGCGATCCCTCAGTACTGCCCCTCCGACAGTGCAGTACGGCGCTCCCTCAGTACTGCCCCTCCGACAGTGCAGTATGGCCCTCCCTCAGTACTGCCCTTCCGACAGTGCGGCGCTCCCTCAGCACTGCCCCTCCGACAGTGCGGCGCTCCCTCAGTACTGCCCCTCCGACAGTGCAGTATGGCACTCCCTCAGTACTGCCCCTCCGACAGTGCGGCGCTCCCTCAGTACTGCCCCTCCGACAGTGCGGCACTCCCTCAGTACTGCCCCTCCGACAGTGCGGCGCTCCCTCAGTACTGCCCCTCCGACAGTGCGGCTCTGCCTCAGTACTGACCCTCCGACAGTGCGGCGATCCCTCAGTACTGACCCTCCGACAGTGCGGCACTCCCTCAGTACTGCCCCTCCGACAGTGCGGCGCTCCCTCAGTACTGCCCCTCCGACAGTGCGGCACTCCCTCAGTACTGCCCCTCCGACAGTGCGGCACTCCCTCAGTACTGCACCTCCGACAGTTCGGCGCTCCCTCAGTACTGCCCCTCCGACAGTGCAGTACGGCGCTCCCTCAGTACTGCCCCTCCGACAGTGCAGTATGGCGCTCCCTCAGTACTGCCCCTCCGACAGTGCGGCGCTCCCTCAGTACTGCCCCTCCGACAGTGCAGTATGGCACTCCCTCAGTACTGCCCTTCCGACAGTGCGGCGCTCCCTCAGTACTGCTCCTCCGACAGTGCGGCGCTCCCTCAGTACTGCCCCTCCGACAGTGCGGCTCTCCCTCAGTACTGCCCCTCCGACAGTGCGGCGCTCCCTGAGTACTGCCCCTCCGCCAGTGCGGCTCTCCCTCAGTACTGCCCCTCCGACAGTGCGGCGATCCCTCAGTACTGCCCCTCCGACAGTGCGGCACTCCATCAGTACTGCCCCTCCGACAGTGCGGCGCTCCCTCAGTACTGCCCCTCCGACAGTGCGGCACTCCCTCAGTACTGCACCTCCGACAGTGCGGCTCTCCCTCAGTACTGCCCCTCCGACAGTGCGGCGATCCCTCAGTACTGCCCCTCCGACAGTGCGGCACTCCCTCAGTACTGCCCCTCCGACAGTGCGGCACTCCCTCAGTACTGCCCCTCCGACAGTGCGGAGCTCCCTCAGTACTGCACCTCCGACAGTTCGGCGCTCCCTCAGTACTGCCCCTCCGACAGTGCGGAGCTCGCTCAGTACTGCCCCTCCGACAGTGCGGAGCTCCCTCAATACTGCACTGGGAGTGTCAGCCTCGATTTATGTACTCAGATCCCTGGAGTGGGACTGCTGTAATAATCCACACGTAAGTTGGACGGGGAGAGAAAGTTCCAGAAAGAGTAACGCCAAAACAAGTGAGGGAAAGCTTTTGATGCGTACATAATAACGCGAACTCACCACCCCCTCCCCCACACCCGCTCCTATCCCAGCAGGCACTGAATTGAGGCACAGACTGAATTGGCCGCTTTATAACTCCGTCAATAACCCAGTGGCAGCTGTCTGTGCCAATTGGCCAAGAGCGAAAGATGCAGAGAGGGAGTCACGCCAAGTAAGAGGAAGCTTTTAATATATAACCCACGCCTGTGACTGACCCCTCATAACCCCTCACAACACCCCTGCACCCAACCCCACCAGCAGCATCTGAATGCAGGCACAGAGCAAAGCCCTTTCTCTGCGATGGCCCCGCAGGTCAGGCTGATTGAAGGAAAGATTTTATTCTCATGCGTCACCATTAGCCCCCATGAAAAGGCTTCCTCGGCAGTAGGCTGGGTCTCCACGGCAACCCACAGCCGGGCCTACAGCGATGGAGGGCAGAACAGCGGCAACCAAACCTTAACGCATTTATTTCGCCGCTCTCTCAGGCCGGGCCGTGCCGCTACAAATCCTTAAAACGTATTACTTGGAAATGGGATTCCTCGCAGTATCTGGCCGGGGACGGCAAGTCAAAGCAGAGCTTGCGAGAGCGAGGGCGATGGGTTCTACAGCAACAAATTGTATTTGTCTAGCGCCTGTGACGTAGTGAAACGTCCTGAGCCACTTCACACTGCGGTGTTTTAAGACAGAGCAGATAAATTTGACACCGAGCCACATAAGAGATTAGGGCAAGCAACCAGAGGTCGGTTTTAAGAAGCGTCTTGAAGGAGGAGAGAGAGGCGGAGAGGTTTAGGGAGGGAGTTCCAGAGCTTGGGGCCCCAGGCAACAGAAGGCACGGCCACCGATGGTGGAGCGATTATAATCAGGGATGTCTTACTACAGTTATACAGGGCCCTGGTGAGACCACACCTGGAGTATTGTGCACAGTTTGGGTCTCCTTACCTAAGGAAGGATATACTTGCCACAGAGGGAGTGCAGCGAAGGTTCACCAGACTGATTCCTGGGATGGCCGGACTGTCGTATGAGGAGAGATTGGGTCGACTGGGCCTGTATTCACTAGAGTTTAGAAGAATGAGAGGGGCTCTCATTGAAAGGTATAAAATTCTGACGGTGTTGGACAGACTGGATGTGGGGAGGATGTTTCCCCGGGGCTGGGAAGTCTAGAACAAGGGGTCACAGTCTCAGGATACGGGGTAGAAAATTTCGGAGCGAGATGAGGAGAAATGTTTTCACTCAGAGGGTGGTGAACCTGTGGGATTCTCTACCACAGAAGGCTGTGGAGGCCAAGTCACTGAATATATTTAAGAGGGAGATAGATAGATTTCTAGAAACAAGGCATCAAGGGGTATGGGGAGAAAGTGGGAATATGGTGTTGAGATAGAGGATCAGCCATGATCATATTGAATGGCGGAGCAGACTCGAAGGGCCGAATGGCCTACTACTCGCATTTTCTATGTTTCTATGCTCAGGAGGGCAGAATTAGAGGAGCGCAGACATCTCGGGGGGTTGTGGGGCTGGAGGAGGTTACAGAGATAGGGAGGGGCGAGGGCCATGGAGGGATTTGTAAACCAGGATGAGAATTTTGAACTAGAGGCAAATGGATGGTAAAAAGCCCCAGACTAATACCAGAGCTGGGCCATGGGTAGCACAGAGGTTAAGGTACTGGCCCAGAAACCCAGAGGGCAGGACTAATGATCCAGAGATGTGAGCTCAAACAGCACCACTGCAGCTGGGGAATTTAAAATCAGTTAATTAAATAAATCTGGAATTTAAATAAAAAGCTAGTCACTAGTCTCAGTCATGAAACTACCAGATTGTCATACAAACCCATCTGGCCAAAATGTGACTGCAGAACCACAGCCATGTGGTTAACTCTTAAGTGTGGCTCAGTGAGCAGCTCTCTCTCTCTCACGCTCTCGCCTCTGAGTCAGAAAGTTGTGGGTTTAAATCCCATTCCATGGACTTGAGCACAAAAATCCAGGCTGACACTCCCAGTGCAGTGCTGAGGGAGCGCCGCACTGTCGGAGGGGCAGTGCTGCGGGAGCGCCGCACTGTCGGAGGGGCAGTACTGAGGGAGCGCTGCACTGTCGGAGGGGCAGTACTGAGGGAGTGCCGCACTGTCGGAGGGGCAGTACTGAGGGAGTGCCGCACTGTCGGAGGGGCAGTACTGAGGGAGCGCCGCACTGTCGGAGGGGCAGTACTGAGGGAGTGCCGCACTGTCGGAGGGGCAGTACTGAGGGAGTGCCGCACTGTCGGAGGGGCAGTACTGAGGGAGTGCCGCACTGTCGGAGGGGCAGTACTGAGGGAGCGCCGCACTGTCGGAGGGGCAGTACTGAGGGAGCGCCGCACTGTCGGAGGGGCAGTACTGAGGGAGAGCCGCACTGTCGGAGGGGCAGTACTGAGGGAGCGCCGCACTGTCGGAGGGGCAGTACTGAGGGAGCGCCGCACTGTCGGAGGGGCAGTACTGAGGGAGCGCCGCACTGTCGGAGGGGCAGTGCTGAGGGAGCGCCGCACTGTCGGAGGGGCAGTACTGATGGAGCGCTGCACTGTCGGAGGGGCAGTGCTGAGGGAGCGTAGCACTGTCGGAGGGGCAGTACTGAGGGAGCGCCGCACTGTCGGAGGGGCAGTGCTGAGGGAGCGCCGCACTGTCGGAGGGGCAGTACTGAGGGAGCGCCGCACTGTCGGAGGGGTAGTACTGAGGGAGCGCCGCACTGTCGGAGGGGCAGTACTGATGGAGCGCTGCACTGTCGGAGGGGCAGTGCTGAGGGAGCGCCGCACTGTCGGAGGGGCAGTACTGAGGGAGCACCGCACTGTCGGAGGGGCAGTGCTGAGGGAGCGTCGCACTGTCGGAGGGGCAGTACTGAGGGAGCGCCGCACTGTCGGAGGGGCAGTGCTGAGGGAGCGCCGCACTGTCGGAGGGGCAGTACTGAGGGAGCGCCGCACTGTCGGAGGGGTAGTACTGAGGGAGCGCCGCACTGTCGAAGGGGCAGTGCTGAGAGAGCCCCGCACTGTCGGAGGAGCAGTACTGAGGGAGCGCCGCACTGTCGGAGGGGCAGTGCTGAGGGAGCGCCGCACTGTCGGAGGGGCAGTACTGAGGGAACCCCGCACTGTCGGAGGGGCAGTACTGAGGGAGCCCCGCACTGTTGGAGGGGCAGTACTGAGGGAGCGCCGCACTGTCGGAGGGGCAGTGCTGAGGGAGCGCCGCACTGTCAGAGGGGCAGTACCGAGGGACCACCGCACTGTTGGAGGGGCAGCACTGAGAGAGTGCTGCCCTGTCAGAGGTGCAATCTTTTGGATGAGACGTTAAACCGAGGCCCCGTCTGCCCTCTCAGGTGGACGTAAAAGATCCCACGGCACTATTTGGAAGAAGAGCAGGGGAGTTCTCCCCTGTGTCCTGGGGCCAATATTTATCCCTCAATCAACATAACAAAAACAGATTATCTGGGTCATTATCACATTGCTGTTTGTGGGAGCTTGCTGTGCGCAAATTGGCGTTTCCAACATTACGACAGTGACTACACTCCAAAAGTACTCCGTTGGCTGTAAAGCGCTTTGGGACATCCGGTGGTCATGAAAGGGGATATAAAAGGGGTCGGGGGGTCTAGTAAGGAGGAGGAACTGAGGGAAATCCTTATTAGTCGGGAAATTGTGTTGGGGAAATTGATGGGATTGAAGGCCGATAAATCCCCAGGGCCTGATGGACTGCATCCCAGAGTACTTAAGGAGGTGGCCTTGGAAATAGCGGATGCATTGACAGTCATTTTCCAACATTCCATTGACTCTGGATCAGTTCCTATGGAGTGGAGGGTAGCCAATGTAACCCCACTTTTTAAAAAAGGAGGGAGAGAGAAAACGGAATTATAGACCGGTCAGCCTGACCTCAGTAGTGGGTAAAATGATGGAATCAATTATTAAGAATGTCACAGCAGTGCATTTGGAAAGAGGTGACATGATAGGTCCAAGTCAGCATGGATTTGTGAAAGGGAAATCATGCTTGACAAATCTTCTGGAATTTTTTGAGGATGTTTCCAGTAAAGTGGACAAGGGAGAACCAGTTGATGTGGTATATTTGGACTTTCAGAAGGCTTTCGACAAGGTCCCACACAAGAGATTAATGTGTAAAGTTAAAGCACATGGGATTGGGGGTAGTGTGCTGACATGGATTGAGAACTGGTTGTCAGACAGGAAGCAAAGAGTAGGAGTAAATGGGTACTTTTCAGAATGGCAGGCAGTGACTAGTGGGGTACTGCAAGGTTCTGTGCTGGGGCCCCAGCTGTTTACATTGTACATTAATGATTTAGACGAGGGGATTAAATGTAGTATCTCCAAATTTGCGGATGACACTAAGTTGGGTGGCAGTGTGAGCTGTGAGGAGGATGCTATGAGGCTGCAGAGTGACTTGGATAGGTTAGGTGAGTGGGCAAATGAATGGCAGATGAAGTATAATGTGGATAAATGTGATGTTATCCACTTTGGTGGTAAAAACAGAGAGACAGACTATTATCTGAATGGTGACAGATTAGGAAAAGGGGAGGTGCAACGAGACCTGGGTGTCATGGTACATCAGTCATTGAAGGTTGGCATGCAGGTACAGCAGACGGTTAAGAAAGCAAATGGCATGTTGGCCTTCATAGCGAGGGGATTTGAGTACAGGGGCAGGGAGGTGTTGCTATAGTTGTACAGGGCCTTGGTGAGGCCACACCTGGAGTATTGTGTACAGTTTTGGTCTCCTAACTTGAGGAAGGACATTCTTGCTATTGAGGGAGTGCAGCGAAGATTCACCAGACTGATTCCCGGGATGGCGGGACTGACCTATCAAGAAAGACTGGATTAACAGGGCTTGTATTCACTGGAGTTCAGGAGAATGAGAGGGGACCTCATAGAAACGTTTAAAATTCTGACGGGTTCAGACAGGTTAGATGCAGGAAGAATGTTCCCAATGTTGGGGAAGTCCAGAACCAGGGGTCACAGTCTAAGGATAAGGGGTAAGCCATTTAGGACCGAGATGAGGAGAAACTTCTTCACCCAGAGAGTGGTGAACCTGTGGAATTCTCTACCACAGAGAGTTGTTGAGGCCAATTCACTAAATATATTCAAAAGGGAGTTAGATGAAGTCCTTACTACTAGGGGGATCAAGGGGTATGGTGAGAAAGCAGGAAGGGGGTACTGAAGTTGCATGTTCAGCCATGAACTCATTGAATGGCGGTGCAGGCTAGAAGGGCCGAATGGCCTACTCCTGCACCTATTTTCTATGTTTCTATGTCTATGTTTCTATGTGAAAGGCACTATATAAATGCAAGTCTTTCTTTCTAACTGCCCCTCTGAAATGGCCCAGCGAGACACTCAGTTGTACCGAACCGCTACGACAAAGTCAGCATTGTGAGAGCACCTTCTTAGAAAATAGGTGCAGGAGTAGGCCATTCGGCCCTTCGAGCCTGCATCGCCATTCGATAAGATCATGGCTGATCACTCCCTCAGTACCCCTTTCCTGCTTTCTCTCCATACGCCTTGATCCCTTTAGCCGTAAGGGCCATATCTAACTCCCTCTTGAATATATCGAACGAACTGGCCTCAACAACTTTCTGTGGTAGAGAATTCCACAGGTTAACAACTCTCTGAGTGAAGAAGTTTCTCCTCATCTCGGTCCTAAATGGCTTACCCCTTATCCTAAGACTATGTCCCCTGGTTCTGGCCTTCCAGAAATTTAGAACTCAGCAGAGGAGGACAAAGGGTTTGATTAGGTCAGGGAAAATGGTGTACGAGAAGAAGCTTGCAGGGAACATTAAGACGGATTGCAAAAGTTTCTATTGATATGCAAAGAAAAAAAGGTTAGTAAAGACAAACGTAGGTCCCTTGCAGTCAGAATCAGGGGAAGTCATAACGGGGAACAAAGAAATGGCGGACCAATTGAACAAGTACTTTGGTTCGGTATTCACTAAGGAGGACACTAACAACCTTCCGGATATAAAAGGGGTCGGAGGGTCTAATCAGGGGAAGGAACTGAGGGAAATCCTTATTAGTCGGGAAATTGTGTTGGGGAAATTGATAGGATTGAAGGCCGATAAATCCCCAGGGCCTGATGGACTGCATCCCAGAGTACTTAAGGAGGTGGCCTTGGAAATAGCGGATGCATTGACAGTCATTTTCCAACATTCCATTGACTCTGGATCAGTTCCTATCGAGTGGAGGGTAGCCAATGTAACCCCACTTTTTACAAAAGGAGGGAGAGAGAAAACAGGGAATTATAGACCGGTCAGCCTGACCTCAGTAGTGGGTAAAATGATGGAATCAATTATTAAGGATGTCACAGCAGTGCATTTGGAAAGAGGTGACATGATAGGTCCAAGTCAGCATGGATTTGTGAAAGGGAAATCATGCTTGACAAATCTTCTGGAATTTTTTGAGAATGTTTCCAGTAGAGTGGACAAGGGAGAACCAGTTGATGTGGTACATTTGGACTTTCAGAAGGCTTTCGACAAGGTCCCACACAAGAGATTAATGTGTAAAGTTAAAGCACATGGGATTGGGGGTAGTGTGCTGACATGGATTGAGAACTGGTTGTCAGACAGGAAGCAAAGAGTAGGAGTAAATGGGTACTTTTCAGAATGGCAGGCAGTGACTAGTGGGGTACCGCAAGGTTCTGTGCTGGGGCCCCAGCTGTTTACATTGTACATTAATGATTTGGATGAGTTGATTAAATGTAGTATCTCCAAATTTGCGGATGACACTAAGTTGGGTGGCAGTGTGAGCTGCGAGGAGGATGCTATGAGGCTGCAGAGCGACTTGGATAGGTTAGGTGAGTGGGCAAATGCATGGCAGATGAAGTATAATATGGATAAATGTGAGGTTGTCCACTTTGGTGGTAAAAACAGAGAGGCAGACTATTATCTGAATAGTGACAGATTAGGAAAAGAGGAGGTGCAAAGAGACCTGGGTGTCATGGTACATCAGTCATTGAAGGTTGGCATGCAGGTACAGCAGGCAGTTAAGAAAGCAAATGGCATGTTGGCCTTCATAGCGAGGGGATTTGAGTACAGGGGCAGGGAGGTGTTGCTACAATTGTACAGGGCCTTGATGAGGCCACACCTGGAGTATTGTGTACAGTTTTGGTCTCCTAACCTGAGGAAGGACATTCTTGCTATTGAGGGAGTGCAGCGAAGGTTCACCAGACTGATTCCCGAGATGGTGGGACTGACCTATCAAGAAAGACTGGATCAACAGGGCTTGTATTCACTGGAGTTCAGAAGAATGAGAGGGGACCTCATAGAAACGTTTAAAATTCTGACGGGTTTAGACAGGTTAGATGCAGGAAGAATGTTCCCAATGTTGGGGAAGTCCAGAACCAGGGGTCACAGTCTAAGGATAAGGGGTAAGCCATTTAGGACCGAGATGAGGAGAAACTTCTTCACCCAGAGAGTGGTGAACCTGTGGAATTCCCTACCACAGAAAGTTGTTGAGGTCAATTCACTAAATATATTCAAAAAGGAGTTAGATGTAGTCCTTACTACTAGGGGGATCAAGGGGTATGGCGAGAAAGCAGGAATGGGGTACTGAAGTTGCATGTTCAGCCATGAACTCATTGAATGGCGGTGCAGGCTCGAAGGGCAGAATGGCCAACTCCTGCACCTATTTTCTATGTTTCTTTGTTTCCCCAATATCGGGAACATTCTTCCTGCATCTAACCTGTCCAATCCCGTCAGAATTTTATATGTTCCTATGAGACCCCCTCTCATTCTTCTAAATTCCAGTGATCATAAGCCTAGTTTATCCAGCCTTTCTTCATATGTCAGTCCTGCCATCCCGGGAATCAGTCTGGTGAACCTTTGCTGCACTCCCTCAGTAGCAAGAACGTCCTTCCTCAGATTAGGAGACCAAAACTGAACACAATACTCCAGGTGAGGCCTCACCAAGGCCCTGTACAACTGCAGTAAGACCTCCCTGCTCCTATACGCAAATCCTCTCACTATGAAGGCCAACATGCCATTTGCCTTCTTCATCGCCTGCTTTACCTGCATGCCAACTTTCAATGACTGATGTACCATGACACCCAGGTCTTGTTGCACCTCCCCTTTTCCTAATCTGCCACCATTCAGATAATACTCTGCCTTCCTGTTTTTGCCCCCAAAATGGATAACCTCACATTTATCCACATTATACTACATCTGCCATGCATTTTCACACTCACCTAACCTGTCGCAAGTCATGCTGCAGCCTCTTACCGTCCTCCTCACAGCTCACACTGCCACCCAGCTTCATGTCATCTGCAAACTTGGAGATATTACATTCAATTCCTGCATCCAAATCATTAATGTATATTGTAAATAGCTGGGGTCCCAGCACTGAACCTTGCGGTACCCCACTAGTCACTGCCTGCCATTCTGAAAAGGACCCGTTTATTCCTACTCTTTGCTTCCTGTCTGCCAACCAGTTCTCTATCCACGTGAATACATTACCCCCAATACCATGTGCTTTAATTTTACACACCAATCTCTTGTGTGGGACCTTGTCAAAAGCCTTTGGATAGTCCAAATACACCACATCCACTGGTTCTCCCTTGTCCACTCTACTAGTTACACCCTCAAAAAATTCTAGAAGATTTGTCAAGCATGGTTTCCCTTTCATAAATCCATGCTGACTTGGACCGATCCTGTCACTGCTTTCCAAATGCTCTGTTATTACGTCTTTAATAATTGATTTCATCATTTTCCCCACTACTGATGTCAGGCTAACCGGTCTATAATTCCCTGTTTTCTCTCTCCCTCCTTTTATAAAAAGTGGTGTTACATTAGCTACCCTCCAGTCCATAGGAACTGATCCAGGGTCAATAGAATGTTGTAAAATGATAACCAATGCATCCACTATTTTTAGGGCCACTTCCTTAAGTACTCTGGGATGCAGTCAATCAGGCCCTGGGGATTTATCGGCCTTCAATCCCATAAACTTCCCTAACACAATTTCCCGCCTGATAAGGATTTTCTTCAGTTCCTCCTTCTCACTCGACCCTCGGTCCCCTAGTATTTCCGGAAGGTTATTTGTGTCTTCCTTAGTGAAGACAGAACCAAAGTATTTGTTCAACTGGTCTGCCATTTCTTTGTTCCCCATTATAAATTCACCTCAATCTGACTGCAAGGGACCTACATTTGTCCTCATTATTATTTTTTTCTTCACATATCTATAGAAGATTTTGCAGTCAGTTTTTATGTTCCCAGCAAGCTTACTCTCATACTCTATTTTCCTCCTCCTAATTAAACCCTTTGTCCTCCTCTGCTGAATTCTAAATTTCTCCCAGTCCTCAGGTTTGTTGCTTTTTCTAGCCAATTTATATGCCTCTTCCTTGGATTTAACATTATCCTTAATTTCTCTTGTTAGCCACGGTTGAGCCACCTTCCCCTTTTGATTTTTACTCCAGACAGGGATGTACAATTGTTGAAGTTCATCCATGTGATCTTTAAATGTTTGCCATTGCCTATCCACCGTCAACCCTTTAAGTATCATTCGCCAGTCTATCCTAGCCAATTCAGGTCTCATACCATCGAAGTTACCTTTCTTTAAGTTCAGGACCCGAGTCTCTGAATTAATTGTGTCACTCTCCACCTTAATGAAGAATTCTACCATATTATGGTCACTCTTCCCCAAGGGGCTTCACACAACAAGATTGCTAATTAATCTTCTCTCATTACACATCACCCAGTCTAGGATGGCCAGCTCTCTCGTTGGTTCCTCGACATATTGGTCTGGAAAACCATTCCTAATACACTCCAGGAAATCCTCCTCCACTGCATTGCTACCGGTTTGGTTAGCCCAATCTATATGTAGATTAAAGTCGCCCATGATAACTGATGTACCTTTATTGCACGCATCCCTAATTTCTTGTTTGATGCTGTCCCCAACCTCACTACTACTGTTTGGTGGTCTGTGCACAACTCCCACTAGCGTTTTCTGCCCTTTGGTATTCCGCAGCTCTACCTAAGGACTGCAGCGGTTCAAGAAGATGGGATTAGAGATGGGCAATAAACTTTTAAAAATATTTCTTAAAAGGTGAGAGATTGGGAAATGTTAGTGTTCAGAGGGACCTGGGGGTCCTTGTACACCAATCACTGAAAGTTAACATGCAGGTACAGCAAGCAAATGGCCTTTATTACAAGAGGATTTGTGTATAAGAGTAAATACATCTTACTGCAATTATACATGGCCCTGGTGAGACCGCACCTGGAGTATTGTGTACAGTTTTGGTCTTCTTACCTAAGGAAGGATAGACTTGCCATACAGGGAGTTCTGCGAAGGTTCACCAGACTGATTCCTGGGATGGGGGGATTGTCCTATGAGGAGAGATTGAGCAGACTAGGCCGATATTCTCTAGAGTTTAGAAGAATGAGAGGTGATCTCGTTGAAACATACACAATTCTTACAGGGATTGACAGGGTAGATGCAGGGAGGATGTTTCCCCCGGGCTGGGGAGTCTAGAACCAGGGGTCACAGTCTCAGGATAAGGGGTCGGCCATTTAGGACTGAGATGAGGAGGAATTTCTTCACTCAGAGGGTGGTGAATCTTTGGAATTCTCTGCCCCAGAGGGCTGTGGAGACTCAGTCGTTGAGTATATTCAAGACAGAGATCGATAGATTTTTGGATATTACGGGAATCGAGGGATATGGGGATCGGGCGGGAAAGTGGAGTTAAGGTCGAAGATCAGCCGTGATCTTATTGAATGGCGGAGCAGGCTCGAGGGGCCGAATGGCCGACTTCTGCTTCTAATTTTTATGTTCTTATGTTCTTAAATGCCGAGCTTGCCAGCGACGCCCACATCCTGGGAATGAACAAATATAAAAGTGAATCATTGCAGCTCAGAAAATGGCCCTTTCCTCCTACTCCCAGTTGGAACACAGGTACACAGGCACACAGGTACACAGGAACACAGGAACACAGACACACAGGAACACGGGTACACAGGAACACAGGTACATAGGAACATGGAACACAGGTACTTAGGTGCACACGAACACAGGTACACAGGAACATGGAACACAGGTACACAGGGACATGGAACACAGGAACATGGCACACAGGTACACAGGAACACAGGTACACTGGAACATGGAACACAGGTACACAAGAACATGGAACACTGTAACACAGGAACATGGAACACAGGAACACGGGAACACAGGAACATGGAATACAGGAACACAGGAACAGGGTACACAGGTACACAGGAACATGGAACACAGGAACATGGCACACAGGTACACAGGAACATGGAACACTGTAACACAGGAACATGGAACACAGGAACACAGAACACGGGAATACAGGAACATGGAACACAGGAACACAGGAACTGGGAACACAGGTACACAGGGACATGGAACACAGGTACACAGGTACACAGGAACATGAAACACAGGAACATGGGACATAGGTACACAGGAACATGGAGCAGAGGTGCACAGGAACATGGAACATAGGTATATGGAACACAGGAACACAGGTACATGGAACACAGGAACACAGGTACACAGGAACACAGGTACACAGGAACATGGAACACAGGAACATGGAACACAGATACACAGAAACATGGAACATAGATACACAGGAACATGGAACACAGGAACACAGGTACACAGGAACATGGAACTTAGGTACACAGGAACACAGGTACACAGGTACACAGGAACATGGAATACAGGTAGACAGGAGCACAGGTGCACAGGAATACAGATATACAGGAACACAGGTGCACAGGTACACAGGTACACAGGAACATGGAACACAGGAACACAGGAACATGGAACACAGGTACACAGGAACATGGAACACAGGTACACAGGAACATGGAACACAGGTACACAGGAACAGAGGTGTTATGTATGCAATAAATGTACAAACCGAGTACTGTTTAACTAAGCAAGGTACAACCTTGGCTCTGCTTTATTATGGCCCAAAGTGCCTGACTCACAAAATGGCTGGCCTTTTATACCAGAGCAGCACTATGTACGAGCTGCTCAGTGGCCTCCAACAATGACACCACCTGGTGGCTACAAACAGCATGTACATACATGACAATACCCTCCTCTGAGATCTTATCACAGTCTTTCACAGATTGAGATGGTCCGGTGCTTTACGTTCCCAGGTTGACCGTCTCAGTTCGATTCTGGCCTTGGGTGAGTGTGTGGAGTCTGTTGTGGCTGGTGGCTGGATGACTGACTTGTTGGGGATGGCAGTGGCCATGTCAGAAATTGCAAGTCCGTTTTTATTGAACAGGTCCATGATGGAAATTCCGGGTTCACTGATGGCCCTTGAGTCCACTGAAGGCTGCTGGTAGGTTGGTTGGTCGTCGACGGTTTCTTCGGTCCGACTGTTCTGGCTCGTCTGTGTGCCTCAGCTTTGTTTGATCCATGTGTTTCCTGCAAGTTTGCCAATTCTTGAGCTTAATATCAAATACTCTGTTGCCCTCCTTGGCCATGACTGTACCAGCGATTCATTTGGGACCCTGACCATAATTCAACACACATACAGGATCATTAACAGAACTCTCGCGTGACACAGTTGTGCGATCGTGGTATCCTTGTTGACTCTGTCTTCTGTATTCAACATGATTATTTAAATCTGGGTGTACCAGAGATAACTTGGTCTTAAGACCTCTTTTCATCATGAGTTCAGCAGGCGAGACCCCTGTGAGTGTGTGGGGTCTTGTCCTGTAACTCAGCAGTATGCAAGACAAGCAGATCTGCAGTGACCCTTGGGTTGTTCTCCTCATGCTTTGCTTGATAATTTGTACTGCTCGTTCTGCTTGCCCGTTGGACGCAGGCTTGAACGGTGCTGACCTTACATGTTTTATGACGTTAAGTTTTACAAACTCCTGAAACTCCTGACTGGTGAAGCACGACCCATTGTCGCTCACCACTATGTCAGGCAGACCATGTGTCGCGAACATGACATTGAGGTTCTCTATGGTTGCCGTGGATGTACTGGATGACATGATTATGCATTCTATCCACTTCAAATAAGCATGCATCACCATTAAAAACATCTTGTCCAGGAAGGGATCTGCAAAATCTACATGGATCCTGGACCAAGGTTTGGATGGCCACGACCACAGACTCAGCGGCGATTCCGCTGGTGCTTTGCTGAGCTGCATGCAGGTGTTGCACTGATGCACGTATGCTTCCAGCTCAGAATCAATTCCTGGCCACCATACATGGGACCTGGCGATGGCCTTCATCATCACTATACCAGAAGGTGTGCTGTGTAACTCATGCACAAACCTCTCTCTCCCTTTCATGGGCATTACAACTCGATTGCCCCACAATAGGCAATCTGCTTGAATATTCAGTTCATCCTTGCGACGAATGTACGGTTTGGCCTCCTCGCACATTTGCTTAGGTATGGCAGACCAATCCCCTTTGAGGATGCAACCATTTACCATGATAATATCAGGTCCTGGCTGGTCCAGGTCTTAACTTGGGTTAGGGTTAGGGTTAGGGTCAGAGTTAGGGTTAGGGTTCGGGTTAGGGTGACAGGGATACCTTCACTCACAAAAGCATCCATGATTAACATTAAATCTGCCGGTTGTGGCGTTTCCAACTCCAGCGTGGGCAACGGCAATCGGCTCAAAGCATCGGCACAATTCTCTGTGCCAGGTCTGTGGCGAATGACATAATCATAGGCAGGTAATGTCAGTGCCCACCTCTGGATGTGGGATGAAGCGTTGTTGGTATTGATACCTTTGCTCTCGGAAAACAACAAAATGAGCGGCTTGTGATCGGTGTCTAATTCAAACCTCAGACTGAACAGATATTGATGCATCTTTTTAACACTGTACACACAGGCTAAAGCTTATTTTTGTACCATACTGGAGGCCCTTTCTGCTTTCGACAAACTTTTGAATGCATACGCGACAGGTTGAAGTCTCCCCGACTCATTAGCTTGTTGTAACACGCAACCAATTCCATATGCATCACAGGCCAAAACTAAATGTTTACATGGGTCATAATATACCAGCAGCTTGTTCAAGCAAAGCAGATTGGTGGCTTTCTCGAAGGCTCTGTCTTGCGATGCGCCCCACACCCAGTTGTTGCCTTTTCTCAATAGCATGTCAAGTGGTTCTAGTAAGGTGCTCAATTTAGGTAGGAAGTTACCAAAGTAGTTAAGTAGACCCAGGAACGAATGCAGCTCCGTCACATTCTGAGGCTTGGGTGCATTTTTGATAGCCTTGGTTTTCACGTCAGTGGGTCTGATGCCATCAGCGGCGATTTTCCTCCCCAGGAATTCGACCTCTGGAGCCATGAAGACGCACTTCGAGCGTTTCAGTCTGAGTCCCACTCTGTCTAGACACAGTAGAACCTCTTCCAGGTTGTTCAGATGTTCGTTGGAGTCACGACCGGTGACCAGGATGTCATCTTGGAACACGACGGTTGTGAGAACGGACTTCAGTAGACTTTCCATATCTCTCTAGAATATTGCTGCAGCCGAGCGAATTCCAAATGGGCACCTGTGGTAAATAAACAGTCCTTTGTGCGTGTTAATGCACCTAAGTCTCTTCGAATGTCTCGACCAATCCAGTTTTGAGAACGACTTCCCTCCGGCTAGCGTTGCAAACAAGTCATCAGCCTTCGGTAACGGGTACTGATCTTGTTTCGAAACCCTGTTGATCATAGCCTTGTAGTCACCACAGATTCTGACTGTGCCATCACTTTTATGCACAGGAACAATAGGACCAGCGATATGATCCCTTCACGCTGGAGTCTGTCCAGTTCAGTTTCGACCTTCTCCCTCATCATATACGGCACTGCCCGAGCTTTATGATGGACGGGTCTTGCACCTGAGTCCACATGAATCTGCACTTTGGCTCTCGTGAAGTTGCCGATACCCGTTTCGAACAGTGAGGGGAACTTGCTCAATACTTGGGCACATGTATCTTCCTCTGATGACAACGCCTTTATGTTGTTCCAGTCGTATCTGATTTTCTCCAACCAGCTCCTGCCGAGCAGCATTGGGCCATTGCCTGGAACAATCCACAGCAGTAACTCGTGAACCGCACCGTCATACGACACATTAATTTGTGCACTGCCAATCACCTTTATCAGTTCTTTGGTGTACGTGCGCAGCTTGTCGTTAACAGGACTCAGCCTGGGCCTCACAGTCTTAATATCCCACAGCTTATTAAATGCCCTCTCGTTCATGATCGATTGACTCGTCCCTGTGTCCAGTTCCATCGATACCGGTATCCCGTTAAACTTCACGTTAATCAAAATTGGTTTACTCTTGGTTATGAAAGAGTACAGTCCATACACTTCCTCCTCTGGCATCTCGGATTACGTGTCCGGATCCGCGCTAGTCTGACTCTCATCCTCCACGTGGTGTGTCGCAGCACGCTTGCTCATCTGCCGACACTTGCGCTGGAGATGCCCCACTCTCAGACAGCCTTTGCAACTATATTGCTTAAATTGGCCCTGCTGGTGCCCCCACAATGCCAACACGGAGAAGTCGGATACATTCCCGCTGGCGGACTTTGGGCAACCACAGGTTTCGCCAACGCAGTCGAAGAGGCCCTGCCATGTGCCGCTCTGTCGAACGCCAAATCAGTCGTATTTACAGTACTTGCCGAGGTTTGGTTCTTCACCGCTATTTGCTTTAGACTCCTGTCCGTCGTCATACATGATTGAGCGATCTGGATGGCCCTTTTTAAATCCAACTCCTCCACTGCCAGAAGTTTGCACAGGATCACCTCGTGGTTGATACCGATAACAAAGAAGTCCCGCAGCATGTCTGCCAACACCGTCCCGAACTTACACGGTCCCGCTAGACGTCTCAGGTCGGCAACGAATTCCGCCGCTCTCTGGCTCTCCGACCGAACGTGTATAAAACCTGTATCTCGAGATGATGATGCCGTACCAATGTACACAACTCCTCGTACGTTTTCTCTGTTGGATCAATAGGCAGGAGTAGATTCTTTATCAGACCGTAGCTCTTTGAACCGCACACAGCGAGGACCACGGCCTGGTGCCAATCTGCATCGTCGCCCCCTCCATTTTGTTGGCCACGAAGTACTCTTTCAAACGGCTCACAAAGTCTTCCCAATCTTCTCCCTCCACGAATCGCTCTAAAGATCCAATCGTGCTCATTTTGCAAACAAAGGTTCTTGTATTCTCATCGCCAAATGTTATGTATGCAATAAAGATACAAACTGAGCACTGTTTAACTGAGTACGGCCCAAAGTGGTTGAGTCACAAAATGGCTGGCCTTTTATATCTGAGCAGCACCATGTGCATGCTGTTCAGTGGCCTCCTACAATGGCGCCATCTGGTGACTACAAACAGCATGTACATACATGACAACAGGTACACAGGAACACAGATACATAAGAACATAAGAAATAGGAGCAGGAGTCGGCCATTCGGCCCCTCGAGCCTGCTCCGCCATTTAATACGATCATGGCTGATCCGATCATGGACTCAACTCCACTTCCCCGCCCGCTCCCCATAACCACTTATCCCCTTATCATTTAAAAAACTGTCTAGTTCTGTCTTAAATATATTCAATGTCCCAGCTTCCACAGCTCTCTGAGGCAGAGAATTCCACAGATTTACAACCCTCTGAGAGAAGAAATTCCTCCTCATCTCAGTTTTAAATGGGCAGCTCCTTATTCTAAGATTATTCCCCCTAGTTCTAGTCTCCCCCATCAGTGGAAACATCCTCTCTGCATCCACCTTGTCAAGCCCCCTCATAATCTTATACGTTTCAATAAGATCTCCTCTCATTCTTCTGAATTCCAATGAGTAGAGGCCCAACCTCCTCAACCTTTCCTCATAAGTCAACCCCCTCATCTCCGGGATCAACCTAGTGAACCTTCTCTGAACTGCCTCCAAAGCAAGTATATCCTTTCGTAAATATGGAAACCAAAACTGCACGCAGTATTCCAGGTGTGGCCTCACCAATACCTTGTATAACTGGAGCAAGACTTCCCTGCTTTTATACTCCATCCCCTTCGCAATAAAGGCCAAGATTACGTCGGGTAGAACGTGGGAGGCCAGCCAGGATTGCGTTGGAATAGTCAAGTCTAGAGGTAATGGAGGCATGGATGAGATGGTAGCAAATCTGTGCCCCTGGGCAAGAGGGCATTATCTCCCCACGGGATCGCGAAGGAGAGGGGTAGACCCCTCGAGACTCACAGCCATAAATATTTCACTTAAATATTTCACAATTTTTACCCTAGGCTCCAACTCCAGAGAAACCTTATGGGTCACATCATATTGTTTTATTGGATCAATGACCTACTGTTTGATAGAAGAACGAGCGAATTAATTATTTTTGATTGACTTCCATTGTGTGCATTTCCACTGGACCAGAACCAGCTCTGACTCAGTATCCAGTATTCAGTAAAAGTAGCATTTCAATGGGCCACGTTGTTTCTCACACACCTCCAGGGCACTCAGTCACACTCCACCAAACACTGCGCTGCTGTCAGTCCGCCTGGCGTGTTTTTGTTTTTAATTCGGCCCCGGGATTGAACGCTTCTCCATCGGATTGCATGCTGGAACCAACTCTCATTCACATCCAGGCACCGACCCCAAGCGCTGCTTCTGTATCCCAGGTCAGTGAGAGGTCACTGGAAGGAGGAAACAGATCAGAATTGGCAGGTCAGCAAAAGGCTCCAAGGTTGTACAGCCCCTCCGACAGTGCGCCGCTCCCTCAGTACTGCCCCTCCGACAGTGCGGCACTCCCTCAGTACTGCCCCTCCGACAGTGCGGCGCTCCCTCAGTACTGCCCCTCCGACAGTGCGGCGCTCCCTCAGTACTGCCCCTCCGACAGTGCGGCGCTCCCTCAGTACCGCCCCTCCGACAGTGCGGCACTCCCTCAATACCGCCCCTCCGACAGTGCGGCACTCCCTCAGTACCGCCCCTCCGACAGTGCGGCGCTCCCTCAGTGCCGCCCCTCCGACAGTGTGGCACTCCCTCAGTACTGCCCTTCCGACAGTGCGACACTCCCTCAGTACTGCCCCTCCGACAGTGTGGCACTCCCTCAGTACTGCCCTTCCGACAGTGCGGCACTCCCTCAGTACTGCACTGGGATGGTCAGCTGAGATTTTGTGCTCAACTTCCTGTAGTGGGGCTTGAACCCACAACTTTCTGACTCAGAGGTGAGTGTGCTGCCCACTGAGCCACAGCTGACTGAAGGTGAAGAATTGGATGCAATTCATCCGAGAATTAAATTTCTCTGAAACCCAAGCTACATTCTGCACACATCAATATATAATCCGGGAGATCTACTTACCGGCTTTGCTCCAGCAATTTATGCAAGGCAAGAGCAATTATACTAATGTCATCTCACTGTGTCACAAAAACAAAGCTGAGATTCTGTTGCCAGCTCCAATCTGTGTAAGCAATGTTGGGTTTCTTCTGACGCAGAAGAGCTTTCACTCAAGATTTCTAATTGGCAGTGTTGTGTCTTTCTCATCTCTGTCAGAAACTCCCTGAGTTGGGATACAGTTTAACGTCCTGTAACTCTCGGGGGTTGTATTGCGTCAAGGACTCTGTCGTCCTGGCAAGGTAAGGGTATTTTTCCTTGTCATTTTCGACCTGCCCTGTTGGTTTTCCGACTCTCTTGCTGAAAGTGTCAGCCGTGGCTCAGTGTGTAGCACCCTCACCTCAGACTCAGGAGGTCGTGGGTTCAAGCCCCACTCCAGGGACTCGAGCACAAAAATCCAGGCTGACACACCCAGTGCAGTACTGAGGGAGCGCCGCACTGTCGGAGGGGCAGTACTGAGGGAGCGCCGCACTGTCGGAGGGGCAGTACTGAGGGAGTGCCGCACTGTCGGAGGGGCAGTACTGAGGGAGTGCCACACTGTCGGAGGAGCAGTACTGAGGGAGGGGCAGTACTGTCGGAGGGGCAGTACTGAGGGAGCGCCGCACTGTCGGAGGGGCAGTACTGAGGGAGCGCCGCACTGTCGGAGGAGCAGTACTGAGGGAGTGCCGCACTGTCGGAGGGGCAGTACTGAGGGAGTGCCGCACTGTCGGAGGAGCAGTACTGAGGGAGGGGCAGTACTGTCGGAGGGGCAGTACTGTCGGAGGGGCAGTACTGAGGGAGCGCCGCACTGTCGGAGGGGCAGTACTGAGGGAGCGCCGCACTGTCGGAGGGGCGGTACTGAGGGAGCGCCGCACTGTTGGAGGGGCGGTACTGAGGGAGCGCTGCACTGTCGGAGGAGCGGTGCTGAGGGAGTGCCGCACTGTCGGAGGAGCGGTGCTGTATTTCGGATGAGACGTTAAACCGAGGCCCCGTCTGCTCTCTCAGGTGGATGTAAAAGATTCCATGGCCAGTATTGGAAGAAGAGCAGGGGAGTTCTCCCCGTTGTCCTGGGGCTAATATTTAATCCTCAATCAACATAACAAAAAAAACAGATTATCTGGGTCATTATCACAGTGCTGTGTGTGGGAGTTGGCTGCCGCGTTTCCCACATTACAACAGTGACTACACTCCAAAGGTACTTTGTTGGCCGGAAAGTGCTGTGGGACGTCTGGTGGAGGTGAAGGGCGCTATATAAATCTGTATTAGGCGTATGAGCTGTGGCTCAGCAAGCAGCACTCTCGCCTCGGAGTCAGGACGCTGCAAGATCTTGTCCCGCTCCAGGGACTTGAGCACTAAGTACTGGGCGGTGGGGACTGGTGATACTGAGGGAGCACCGCATTGCTGTCGGAGGTGCTGTCTGGCCATTAACACGTTACCTCTTGGCGTGCGCAGGTCTTGTTTGATAACGCCCCTGTGACGTTTCCACGGCAAGGCCGGCATTTATTGCCCATCCCTAATTGCATCTCGAGAACCTACCTCTTTGACCAAGCTTTTGGTCTCCTGCGCTCATATCTATTTATGCGGCTTGGGGTCAAATCTTTGTCGCATAACGCTCCTGTGAAGCGCCTTAAGGACATTTCACTACGTGAAAGACGCTATATAAATACAAGTTGTTGTAGTTCTTCGGCTGTGAAGCACTTTGAGGCAATCCTGAGGTAGTGAAAGACGCTATTGAATCACATTTACATATTGCCTCCATCTCAACCTGTTTGGTTACTGATTCAGTTAATTGAGTAGAATGGGCCGATATTCTCTTGAGTTTAGAAGAATGAGGTGATCTCATTGAAACATACCAGATTCTGAGGGGGCTTGACAGGGTAGATGCAGGGAGGGTGTTTCCCCCGGGCTGGGGAATCTAGAACCAGGGGTCACAGTCTCAGGATAAGGGGGCGGCCATTTAGGACTGAGATGAGGAGAAATTTCTTCACTCAGAGGGTGGTGAATCTTTGGAAATTCTCTGCCCCAGAAGGCAGTGGAGGCTCAGTCTTTGAATATTTCAAGGCTGAGATCGATAGATTTTTAGAGTCTAGGGGTTAGGGTTAGGGTTCGAGTTAGGGAGAGGGTTAGGGTTTGCTGACGATACAAAGATGGGAGGAAAAGCAATGTGTGAGGAAGACACAACAAATCTGCAAAAGGACCTAGACAGGCTAAGTGAGTGGGCAAACATTTGTCAGATGGAGTATAATGTTGGAAAGTGTGAGGTCATGCACTGGGGCAGAAAAAAAATCAAAGAGCAAGTTATTATTTAAATGGAGAAAGATTGCAAAGTGCTGCAGTACAGCGGGACCTGGGGTACTTGTGTATGAAACACAAAAGGTTAGTATGCAGGTACAGCAAGTGATCAGAAAGGCCAATGGAATCTTGGCCTTTATTGCAAAGGGGATGGAGTATAAAAGCAGGGAAGTCTTGCTACAGTTATACAGGGTATTGGTGAGGCCACACCTGGAGTACTGCGTGCAGTTTTGGTTTCCATATTTACGAGAGGATATACTTGCTTTGGAGGCAGTTCAGAGAAGGTTCACTCGGTTGATTCCGGGGATGAGGGGGTTGACTTATGAGAAAAGGTTGAGTAGTTTGGGCCTCTACTCATTGGAATTCAGAAGAATGAGAAGTGATCTTATCGAAACGTATCAGATTATGAGGGGGCTTGACAACGTGGATGCAGAGAGGATGTTTCCACTGATGGGGAAGACTAGAACTAGGGGGCATGGTCTTAGAATAAGGGGCCGCCCATTTAAAACTGAGATGAGGAGGAATTTCTTCTCTGAGGGTTGTAAATCTGTGGAATTCACTGCCTCAGAGAGCTGTGGAAGCCGGGACATTGAATAAATTTAAGACAGAGATAGACAGTTTCTTAAATGATAAGGGGATAAGGGGTTATGAGGAGCGGGCAGGGAAGTGGGCCTGAGTCCATGATCGGATCAGCCATGATCGTATTGAATGGTGGAGCAGGCTCGAGGGGCCTTATGGCCTACTCCTGCTCCTATTTCTTGTGATCTTGCAATCTGACCTTTGCTCTCAACCTTTCCTTTCCTTATGGTTCGATTACAATTCCATCCATCTGCACCCTTCATCTCCCTGAGAGAGCAGATGGGGTCTCGGTTTTACATCTCATCTGAAAGACAGCCCCTCCGACAGTGCGGCGCTCCCTCAGCACTGCCCCTCCGACAGTGCGGCGTTCCCTCAGCACTGCCCCTCCGACAGTGCAGCACTCCCTCAGTACTGCCCCCCCGACAGTGCGGCGCTCCCTCAGCACTGCCCCTCCGACAGTGCGGCGTTCCCTCAGCACTGCCCCTCCGACAGTGCAGCACTCCCTCAGTACTGCCCCCCCGACAGTGCGGCGCTCCCTCAGTACCGCCCCTCCGACAGTGCGGCACTCCCTCAGTACTGCCCCTCCGACAGTGCGGCGCTCCCTCAGTACTGCCCCTCCAACAGTGCGGCACTCCCTCAGTACTGCCCCTCCGACAGTGCGGCACTCCCTCAGTACTGCACTGGGAATGTTGGTGTAGATTTTATGCTTACGTCTCTGGACTAGGTCTTGAACCCACGATATTCTGACTCAGAAGCGGGGTGCTACTCGTTGAGCCACGGGTGACATTACTTCTTTGCACTGCACGGCATCTGTTTTCTGCCTCTGTAACATTTATGTTAAACAACAACTTGTATTTAAATAGCACCTTTAACGTAATAAAATGTCCCAAGGCGCTTCGCAGGAGTATCAAAGGACAAAAACATTTGACAACGAGCCACATAAGGAGATATAAAGGGCAGAAAGAGCATCTTGAAGGAGTAGCGAGAGAGAGGTGGAGAGATTTAGGGAGGGAGTTCCAGAGCCCAAGCAGCTGAAGGCACGGCCGCCGATGGTGGTGCGATGGAAATCGCGGGGTGGGCGAGCGGCCAGAATTGGAGGAGCGCAGAGATCTCGGAGGTCTATAGGACTGAAGGGGGCCATAGAGATAGGGATATTAGACATGTTATGTTCACATCTGTGTTACGGCGCTAATCCAGGCGGAGCGGTATTTTTAGCGCCTTGAAAAAGTTTACGCCAGAAATTCATCAGAATCAGTCGAAGAGCTGACAGGGGGCGATAAATCAGCTGCTGCACACCAGAGCTGGGGAGGGGGTGTTAACGAAAATATCGGCGCTAAATTTAACCGAGTCATCGCGCATGCGCAGAACTCCGATTGTGATCCCGGGACGAGCAGTTATGTCTGTCTTCCCGCTGCAAACTGGGAGGCTCACGCACCGTGCTGTGTGTAAACGTTGCACTGAGTGTGACCTCCCAAGGGAAGCGTTTCCTCGTCCCTTTAAGTAGCCGCCAGTTAATGACTCTGCAAGTCTGGACCCACTGTTTCTCCAGACGTTGTTATTGGCGGGTGCTCAATGAGGCAGCCATACCGAACTTACCGACTGGGACGCAATCGTGAGCATTGCACCAGGACTGATGTCAGGATCGGAGCGATCATCAGCAGCCGAGCGCTAATGGTTTGCGCCCCCGGAGAACCGCTAATGAATTTTCGGTCAGGGCACCAAACACTGCGCTCCTGGTCGGTAACCTCTAACGCCCCCATTAACCCCCCCCTCTGGCCGCTAACTGAGGCGTCAGACCACCGAAAATCTAGCCCACAATATTCTATCGTGCTATTATTACAAACTACCTCACGGTGTGCTGTTGGCTACGGTTTAGTGCAATTCATCTCTAATTGTCCTCGTTCAATTCTTGAACTAAATTCTGAACGTGCTTAAACTCTCCCATTTTTAATATGCCGAAAAAGAAACCAAGGTGTATATCTTTATTCTCATAAACAACGATTGTAATTGATATGAGTGAAATAATTAACTGTTGATGGTTGTCAAAATCTCGACTCACAATATACGACTCTAACACAATCAGCTCCGGGAGATGTTCCTTTAATTTTTACTTGCAGCAAGGAAGAGTCTCACTCAGTCAAAGGCTAAGCGATGACTCCCAAAATAATACAGTTTCACAATGTATTTATACAGTAAAAAACAAGCTATGGTTCCATCCTGTGTATTGGTTCTGCCTTTGCAGTCAGCGAAAACAGATAAAGAATTAATGATTACCACATCCTTGTCTTTACATTTTTCTCAAATTTCTCTTTTGTAAGTGATTTTGGTGGGCCAGACAGCACTGACCCGATTAGGGTGTGATAATGTGCTATTCCCGGCTTTTCATTGGTTTAGGATTGTCCAGTTTCCCGGCCAATTATTTGGGCCCATGATTTGCACAGTGGTTGATTGGGTATTGGCTTCTTGCATATTATAAATGAGTTCTGTACAAGAGATAATGGCTGGTAATTTGATTATCTCTTAGGGGGGGGGGTGAATTGGTGCTGCATGGATAATATAGGGGAGCACAATGGGTGATACATGTCTCAGCAGGACAGTTTAATGTTGTCTGGTGGCTATCAATCAGCTCTCAGCAGTTCCAGTCAGGGTTAGCATGTTTATGCAAACAGACTGTCTGCGAGCAGCGAGCAGCACAAGGAGATAGTAGGACAGATAATCGACAGCTTGGTCAAAGAGGAACGTTTTAAGGAGGAGAGAGAGAGGCGGAGAGGTTCAGGGAGGGAATTCCAGAATTTGTGGCCCCAGCAGCTGAAGGTACTGCCTCTTTTTAAACTTTACACTGGTCTATATCCATTTGTATGCGTCCACACAAGCGACTGGGGACAGTGTGATCTGTCCTTGTAGGACAGCGACAGACTGCGTGGATGCATAGTTAATCCCCCGGGATTCTCAAATCCACACTGGGATTAAGAGGGGATCTGTCCATCAGGATTGGGAGATGTGAAAGTACAGGTGGATGTACACTTGGCAGGGAGACAACAAGGGAAGAGGTGGGAGAGAATAATTGATTCTTCGGTGAGAGTTCCAGTGCACTTACCGATCAGCAGAGGAGCACTTACTTCGGGGCTGGACGGTCAGCTGTAGTAATACCCACCCTCCTGTATGGCCCAGAGTAATACCCACCCTCCTGTATGGCCCAGAGTAATACCCACCCTCCTGTATGGCTCAGAGTAATACCCACCCTCCTGCATGGCCCAGAGTAATACCCACCCTCCTGTATGGCCCAGAGTAATACCCACCCTCCTGTATGGCCCAGAGTAATACCCACCCTCCTGTATGGCCCAGAATAATACCCACCCTCCTGTATGGCCCAGAGTAATACCCACCCTCCTGTATGGCCCAGAGTAATACCCGCCCTCCTGTATGGCTCAGAGCCATGGACCATGTACAGTAGACACCTCAAGTCGCTGGAGAAATACCACCAACGATGTCTCCGCAAGATCCTACAAATCCCCTGGGAGGACAGATGCACCAATGTTAGCGTCCTCGACCAGGCCAACATCCCGAGCATCGAAACACTGACCACACTCGACTAGCTCCGCTGGGCAGGGCCACATTGTTCACATGCCCGACACGAGATTCCCAAAGCAAGCGCTCTACTTGGAACTCCTTCACGGCAAATGAGCCAAATGTGGGCAGAGGAAACGTTACAAGGGACCACCGTCAAAGCCTCCCTGATAAAGTGCAACATCCCCACTGACACCTGGGAGTCCCTGGCCAAAGACCAGTCCGCCCTAAGTGGAGGAAGAGCATCCGGGAGGGCGCTGAGCACCTCGAGTCTCGTCGCCGAGAGCGTGCAGAAACCAAGCGCAGGCAGCGGAAGGAGCGTGCGGCAAACCAGTCCCACCCTCCCCTTCCCTCAACCACTGTCTGTCCCACCTGTGACAGGGACTGTGGTTCTCGTATTGGACTGTTCAGCCACCTGAGGACTCACTGTTAGAGTGGAAGCAAGTCTTCCTCGATTCCGAGGGACTGCCTATGATGATGATGATGATCCAGCCTAATCCCACTTTCCCGCTCTCGGTCCGTAGCCATGTGGGTTACGGCACTTCAGGTGCACATCCAGGTACTTTTTAAATGTGGTGAAGGTTTCTGCCTCTACCACCCTTTCAGGCAGTGAGTTCCAGACCCTCACCACCCTCTGGGTGAAGACATTCTCCTCAAATCCCCTCTAAACCTCCCCCCAATTACTTTAAATCTATGCCCTCTGGTTATTGACCCCTCTGCTAAGGGGAAACAGGTCCGTCCTATCCACTCTATCCAGGCCCCTCCTAATTTTATACACCTCAATAAGGTCTCCCCTCAGCCTCCTCTGTTCTAAAGAAAACAACCCAGTCTATCCAATCTTTCCTCGTAGCTAAAATTCTCCAGTCCAGCCAACATCCTGGTAAATCTCCTCTGTCCCCTTTCCAGTGCAACATCCTGGTAAATCTCCTCTGCACCCTCTCCAGTGCAACATCCTGGTAAATCTCCTCTGCACCCTCTCCAGTGCAACATCCTGGTAAATCTCCTCTGCACCCTCTCCAGTGCAACATCCTGGTAAATCTCTTCTGCACCCTCTCCAGTGCAACATCCTGGTAAATCCCCTCTGTCCCCTCTCCAGTGCAACATCCTGGTAAATCTCCTCTGCACCCTCTCCAGTGCAACATCCTCGTAAATCTCCTCTGTACCCTCTCCAGTGCAACATCCTGTTAAATCTCCTCTGTACCCTCTCCAGTGCAATCACATCCTTCCTGTAATGTGGTGACCAGAACTGCACGCAGTACTCCAGCTGTGGCCTAACCAGTGTTTTATACAATTCAAGCATAACCTCCCTGCTCTTGTATTCTATGCCTCGGCTAATAAAGGCAAGTATTCTGTATGCCTTCTTAACCACCTTATCTACCTGGCCTGCTACCTTCAGGGATCTGTGGACATGCACAGATTAATATATCTCTGTAATCTCCTGCAGCCCCATAACCCCCCCAAGATCTCTGCGCTCCTCCAATTCTTCCCTCTTGAGCATCCCCTGATTTCCATCGCTCCACCATCGGTGGCCGTGCCTTCAGCTGCCTGGGCCCCAAGCTCTGGAACTCCCTCCCTAAACCTCTCTACTTCTCTCTCCTCCTTTAAGACGCTCCTTAAAACCGACCTCTTTGACCAAGCTTTTGGTCACCTGCCCTAATATCTTCTTATGCGGCTCAGTGTCAAATTGTGTCTGATAATCGCTCCTGGGGAGCAGCCAGGAACGTTTTACTACGTTAAAAATGCTATATAAATGCAGGTTGTTGCTGGTCCACACAGTGAAGTGTCCCAAAGTGTTTTAAAATGCAAAAAACAGATGTCATGTAGCACAAGGAGTTAGTGGCTCAGTGGGCAGCACCCTCGCCTGTGAGTCAGAACGTTGTGGGTTCAAGTCCCACTCCAGGGACTTAAGCACAACAATCCAGGCTGACACTGCAGTGTAGTGCCAATCACCACTGCTCTCTGTTTCCTGTCACTGAGCTAATCCCGTATCCATGCTGCCACTGTCCCTTTTATTCCGTGGGCTTCAACTTTGCTGCAAGCCTATTATGTGGCACTTTATCAAACGCCTTTCGGAAATCCATGTACACCGCATCAACCGCATTACCCTCATCGACCCTCTCTGTTACCTCGTCAAAAAACTCAAATCAAGTTGGCTAAACACGATTTGCCTTTAACATATCTGTACTGTCTTCTCTTAATTAATCCAATACTTGCCTTTATTAGCCAAGGCATAGAATACAAGAGCAGGTGGATTACACTTGAACTGTATAAAACACTAGTCAGGCCACAGCTGGAGTACTGCGTGCAGTTCTGGTCGCCACATTACAGGAAGGACGTGATTGCATTAGAGAGGGTACAGAGGAGATTTATGAGAATGTTGCCTGGAGTGGAGAATCTTAGCTATGAGGACAGATTGGATAGGCTGGGGTTGGTTTCCTTGGAACAGAGGAGGCTGAGGGGAGACCTGATTGAGGTGTATAAAATTATGAGGGGCCTGGATAGAGCGGATAGGACGGACCTGTTTCCCTTAGCAGAGGGGTCAACAACCAGGGGGCATAGATTTAAAGTAATTGGGGGGAGGTTTAGAGGGGATTTGAGGGGAAATGTTTTCACCCAGAGGGAGGTGGGGGTGTGGAACTCACGGCCTGAAAGGGTGGTAGAGGCAGAAACCCTCACCATATTTAAACAATACCTGGATGTGCACCTGAAGTGCCGTAACCTGCAGGGCTATGGACCCAGAGCTGGAAAGTGGGATTAGGCTGGGTAGCTCTTGGTCGGCCAGGGCGGACACGATGGGCCGAATGGCCTCCTTCCGTGCTGTAAATTTCTCTGATTCTATGATTACCAGTTGATCAAGTGACTGTTAGTTTTGAACTCAGACCATCCAACTCATGCAAGACTAGCTCCCTGACACTGACCTTCATAAAAAAGCTGAGATGCCATGAACAGATGCTGTGATCATAAAGGCACAGTCACCAAGGTCAGGTCCTGTGGTGCTATTTTCTGTCTAATAATCATGTTTGTTTACAAATCCCTCCATGGCCCTCGCCCCTCCCTATCTCTGTAATCTCCTCCAGCCCCACAACCCCCCGAGATCTCTGCGCTCCTCTAATTCTGCCCTCCTGTCCATCCCTGATTATAATCGCTCCACCATCGGTGGCCGTGCCTTCTGTTGCCTGGGCCCCAAGCTCTGGAACTCCCTCCCTAAACCTCTCCGCCTCTCCCTCCTCCTTCAAGACGCTCCTTAAAACCCACCTCTGTGACCCAGCTTTTGGTCACCTGCCCTAATTTCTACTTACGTGGCTCGGTTTCAAAGTTGTTTGTCTCATAACACTCCTGTGAAGCACCTTGGGACGTTTCACTACATTAAAGATCAAAAGAACGTATGAAATAGGAGCAGGAGTCGGCCATTCGGCCCCTCGAGCCTGCTCCACCATTTAATACGATCATGGCTGATCCGATCATGGACTCAGCTCCACTTCCCTGCCCGCTCCCTTATCCCCTTATCGATTAAGAAACTGTCTATTTCTGTCTTAAATTTATTCAATGTCCCAGCCTCCACAGCTCTCTGAGGCAGCGAATTCCACAGATTTACAACCCTCTGAGAGAAGAAATTTCTCCTCATCTCAGTTTTAAATGGGCGGCCCCTTATTCTAAGACCATGCCCTCTAGTTCTAGTCTCCCCCATCAGTTGGAAACATCCTCTCTGCATCCACCTTGTCGAGCCCCCTCATAATCTTATACGTTTCGATAAGATCACTTCTCATTCTTCTGAATTCCAATGAGTAGAGGCCCAACCTACTCAACCTTTCCTCATAAGTCAACCCCTTCATCCCCGGAATCAACCGAGTGAACCTTCTCTGAACTGCCTCCAAAGCAAGTATATCCTTTCGTAAATATGGAAACCAAAATGCACGCAGTATTCCAGGTGTGGCCTCACCAATACCCTGTATAACTGTAGCAAGACTTCCCTGCTTTTATACTCCATCCCCTTTGCAATAAAGGCCAAGATTCCATTGACCTTCCTGATCACTTGCTGTACCTGCATACTAACCTTTTGTGTTTCATGCACAAGTACCCCCAGGTCCCGCTGTACTGCGGCACTTTGCAATCTTTCTCCATTTAAATAATAACTTGCTCTTCGATTTTTTTCTGCCCCAGTGCATGACCTCACACTTTCCAACATAAGAACATAAGAACATAAGAATTAGGAACAGGAGTAGGCCATCTAGCCCCTCGAGCCTGCTCCGCCATTCAACAAGATCATGGCTGATCTGGCCGTGGACTCAGCTCCACTTACCCGCCCGCTCCCCGTAACCCTTAATTCCCTTATTGGTTAAAAATCTATCTATCTGTGACTTGAATACATTCAATGAGCTAGCCTCAACTGCTTCCTTGGGCAGAGAATTCCACAGATTCACAACCCTCTGAGAGAAGAAATTCCTTCTCAACTCGGTTTTAAATTGGCTCCCCCGTATTTTGAGGCTGTGCCCCCTAGTTCTAGTCTCCCCGACCAGTGGAAACAACCTCTCTGCCTCTATCTTGTCTATCCCTTTCATTATTTTAAATGTTTCTATAAGATCACCCCTCATCCTTCTGAACTCCAACGAGTAAAGACACAGTCTACTCAATCTATCATCATAAGGTAACCCCCTCATCTCCGGAATCAGCCTCGTGAATCGTCTCTGTACCCCCTCCAAAGCCAGTATATCCTTCCTTAAGTAAGGTGACCAAAACTGCACGCAGTACTCCAGGTGCGGCCTCACCAATACCCTGTACAGTTGCAGCAGGACCTCCCTGCTTTTGTACTCCATCCCTCTCGCAATGAAGGCCAACATTCCATTCGCCTTCCTGATTACCTGCTGCACCTGCAAACTAACCTTTTGGGATTCATGCACAAGGACGCCCAGGTCCCTCTGCACCGCAGCATGTTGTAATTTCTCCCCATTCAAATAATATTCCCTTTTACTGTTTTTTTTCCCAAGGTGGATGACCTCACATTTTCCGACATTGTATTCCATCTGCCAAACCTTCGCCCATTCGCTTAACCTATCCAAATCTCTTTGCAGCCTCTCTGTGTCCTCTACACAACCCGCTTTCCCACTAATCTTAGTGTCATCTGCAAATTTTGTTACACTACACTCTGTCCCCTCTTCCAGGTCATCTATGTATATTGTAAACAGTTGTGGTCCCAGCACTGATCCCTGTGGCACACCACTAACCACCAATTTCCAACCCGAAAAGGACCCATTTTTCCCGACTCTCTGCTTTATCGAATGCCTTTTGGAAATCTAAATACACCACATCCATCGGTACACCTCTATCCACCATGCTCGTTATATCCTCAAAGAATTCCAGTAAATTAGTTAAACATGATTTCCCCTTCATGAATCCATGCTGCGTCTGCTTGATTGCACTATTCCTATCTAGATGTCCCGCTATTTCTTCCTTAATGATAGCTTCAAGCATTTTCCCCACTACAGATGTTAAACTAACCAGCCTATAGTTACCTGCCTTTTGCCTGCCCCCTTTTTTAAACAGAGGCGTTACATTAGCTGCTTTCCAATCCGCTGGTACCTCCCCAGAGTCCAGAGAATTTTGGTAGATTATAACGAATGCATCTGCTATAACTTCCGCCATCTCTTTTAATACCCTGGGATGCATTTCATCAGGACCAGGGGACTTGTCTACCTTCAGTCCCATTAGCCTGTCCAGCACTACCCCCCCCAGTGATAGTGATATCTCAAGGTCCTCCCTTCCCACATTCCCGTGACCATCAATTTTTGGCATGGTTTTTGTGTCTTCCACTGTGAAGCATGAAGCAAAATAATTGTACTCCATCTGCCAAATTCTTGCCCACTCACTTAGCCTGTCTATGTCCTTTTGCAGATTTTTTGTGTCCTCCTCACACATTGCTTTCCCTCCCACCTTTGTATCGTCAGCAAACTTGGCTATGTTACACTCGGTCCCTTCTTCCAAGTCGTTAATATAGATTGTAAATAGTTGGGGTCCCAGCACTGATCCCTGCGGCACCCCACTAGTTACTGGTTACCAACCAGAGAATGAACCATTTATCCTGACTCTCTGTTAGTTAGCCAATCCTCTATCCATGCTAATATATTACCCCCAATCCTGTGAACTTTTATCTTGTGCAGTAACCTTTTATGTGGCATCTTGTCAAATGCCTTCTGGAAATCCAAATACACTAGGCGCTAGATAAATATAAGTTGTTGTTGTTGTTGTCGATGAATAAATCTCCAAAAGATCTCTTAGGGTGCGTTGAAAGACTTGCATTTCTATAGCGCCTTTCACAGCCTCAGAGCATCCCAAAGCGATTTACAGCCAATGAAGCACTTTTGAAGTGTGGTCACTGCTGTAATGTGGGAAACGCGGCAGCTCAATTTGCGCACAGCAAGCTCCCACACACATTATAGCCTTGAAGCAAGGCAAGGCTAGAGAGTGGGGGTTACTAGTTAGGGTTTGCACACACAGGTCAGTCTCCGTTCTGTCCTTTTTATATAATGGTATGATCTGATATTTTTATTTCTAGTTTAATAGCAAACCTTACAGCAATTTCAGAGGCGAAGAGTTGGAGTTGGTTGGAAATATCTGGGAGATGCAACGGTGGTGCTATAGTGCCACAACTGGCAGGAGTGTGTCATTACAGCATGGCAACTTCACCTGAAATAAAGTCTTGCATTTATATAGTGACTTTCACGACCTCAGGACGTGCCAAAGCGCTTTACAGTCAATGAAGCACTTTTTGATGTATAGTCACTGTTGTAATGTAAGAAACGCAGCGGCCAATTTGCGCACAGCAAGCTCCCACACACAGCAATGTGATAATGACCAGATCATCTGTTTTTTAATGTTGTTGGTTGAGGGATAAATATTGGCCCCTGGACATCGGGGAGAACTCCCCTGCTCTTCTTCCAAATAGTGGCCGTGGGATCTTTTACATCCACCTGAGAGGGCAGACGGGGCCTCGGTTTAACGTCTCATCTGAAAGATGGCAGCTCTGACAGTGCGGCACTCCCTCAATACTGCCCCTCCGACAGTGCGGCGCTCCCTCAGTACTGCCCCTCCGACAGTGCGGAGCTCCCTCAATACTGCCCCTCCGACAGTGCGGCGCTCCCTCAGTACTGCCCCTCCGACAGTGCGGTGCTCCCTCAGTACTACCCCTCCGACAGTGCGGCTCTCCCTCAGTACTGCCCCTCCGACAGTGCGGGGCTCCCTCAGTACTGCCCCTCCGACAGTGCGGCGCTCCCTCAGTACTGCCCCTCCGACAGTGCGGCTCTCCCTCAGTACTGCCCCTCCGACAGTGCGGGGCTCCCTCAGTACTGCCCCTCCGACAGTGCGGCACTCCCTCAGTCCTGCCCCTCCAACAGTGCGGGGCTCCCTCAGTACTGCCCCTCCGACAGTGCGGTCCCTCAGTCCTGCCCCTCCGACAGTGCGGCGCTCCCTTAGCTCTGCCACTCCGAAGGAACGGCGCTCCCTCACTACTGCCCCTCCGACAGTGCGGCGCTCCCTCAGTACT
This sequence comes from Pristiophorus japonicus, assembly GCF_044704955.1. Taxonomy (NCBI): domain Eukaryota; kingdom Metazoa; phylum Chordata; class Chondrichthyes; family Pristiophoridae; genus Pristiophorus; species Pristiophorus japonicus. Next base: position 97,126,957 of record NC_091996.1, read on the forward strand.
ACCCCTCCGACAGTGTGGCACTCCCTCACTACTGCCCCTCCGACAGTGCGGTGCTCCCTCAGTACTGCCGCTCCAACAGTGCGGCACTCGCTCAGTAGTGCCCCTCCGACAGTGTGGCGCTCCCTCAGTACTGCCCCTCCGACAGTGCGCTGCTCCCTCAGTACTGCCTATCCGACAGTGCGGCACTCCCTCAGTACTGCCTCACTGACAGTACGGCGCTCCCTCAGTACTGCCCCTCCGACAGTGCGGCACTCCCTCAGTTCTGCCCCTCCGACAGTGCGACGCTCCTTCAGTACAGCCCCTCCGACAGTGTGGTGCTCCCTCAGTACTGCCTCACTGACAGTACGGCGCTCCCTCAGTACTGCCCCTCCGACAGTGCAACGCTCCCTCAGTACTGCCCCTCCGACAGTGCGGCGCTCCCTCAGTACTGCCCCTCCGGCAGTGCGGCACTCCCTCAGTACTGCCCCTCCGACAGTACGGCACTCCCTCAGTTCTGCCCCTCCGACAGTGCGGCACTCCCTCAGTACTGCCTCACTGACAGTACGGCGCTCCCTCAGTACTGCCCCTCCGACAGTGCGACGCTCCCTCAGTACTGCCCCTCCGACAGTGCGGCGCTCCCTCAGTACTGCCCCTCCGACAGTGCGGCACTCCCTCAGTACTGCCTCACTGACAGTACGGCGCTCCCTCAGTACTGCCCCTCCGGCAGTGCGGCACTCCCTCAGTACTGCCCCTCCGGCAGTGCGGCACTCCCTCAGTACTCCCTTATCCGACAGTACGGCACTCCCTCAGTACTGCCCCTCCGGCAGTGCGGCACTCCCTCAGTACTCCCTTATCCGACAGTACGGCACTCCCTCAGCACTGCCCCTCCGGCAGTGCGGCACTCCCTCAGTACTCCCTTATCCGACAGTGCGGCACTCCCTCAGCACTGCCCCTCCGACAGTGCGGCGCTCCCTCAATACTTTCAGATGAGACGTTGAACCGAGGCCCCGTCTGCCCTCTCAGGTGGATGTAAAAGATCCCATGGCTACTATTTGGTAGAAGAGCAGGGGAGTTCTCCCCGGTGTCCTGGGGCCAATACTTATCCCTCAACCATCATCATTAAAAAATAGATTATCTGGTCATTATCACATTGCTGTGTGTGGGAGCTTGCTGTGCGCAAATTGGCTGCCATGTTTCCCACATTACAACAGTGACTGCACTTCAAAAAGTGGCTGTAAAGCACTTTGGGACCTCCTGTGGTTGAATAAAGCGAAGTAGAAATGAGAATCTTTCTCTCTTGTTTAATGTATTCAGCTGTGTGAATGTTTGTGGAGAGTTTCTGTCTGTGTTACACTCACTATTCCTCTCGTTCTATAATGATGGAGGAGCACGCGGCCCCACTATGAGTAAGACTGTTATTATGAAGGTATCTGTTGGACAGATGTGCGGGTAACGCTTAGTGGTCTGGGAGGAGGGGGAGGGGAGTGGAGAGGGAGAGAGGGGAGAGAGGGAGAGGGAGAGAGGGAGAGTGGAGTGAGGAAGAGTGGAGAGAGGGAGGGAGAAAAGGAGAAGGGAGGGAGAGAGGGAGAGAGGGAGGGAGAGGGAGAGAGGGAGAGAGAGAGAGGGAGAAGGGAGAGAGGGAGAGGGAGAAGGGAGAGATGGGAAGGGGAGAAAGGGAGTGGAGAGGGAGAGAGGGGAGAGAGGGAGAGGGAGAGAGGGAGAGTGGAGAAAGGAAGAGTGGAGAGAGGGAGGGAGAGAAGGAGAAGGGAGGGAGAGGGGAGAGAGGAGAGAGGGAGGGAGAGGGAGAGAGGGAGAGAGAGAGAGGGAGGAGAGAGAGAGGGAGAAGGGAGAGAGGGAGAAGGGAGAGAGGGAGTGGGAGAAGTGAGAGATGGGAAGGGGAGAAAGGGAGGGGAGAGAAGGAGAGGGGAGAGAGGGAGAGGAGAGAAGGAGAGAGGGAGAAGGGAGAGGGAGAGAGAGAGATTGTCGAGAGAGGGAGTGAGAGAGAGGGAGATTGTAGAGAGGGAGAAGGAGAGAGACTGTAAAGAGAGGGAGAGATTGTAGAGAGACGGAGAGAGAGACTGTAGAGAGAGAGATTGTAGAGAGAGAGAGAGACTGTAGAGAGAGAGATTGTAGAGAGAGAGAATGTAGAGAGAGAGAGATTGTAGCGAGAGAGGTTGTAGAGAGAGGTTGTAGAGAGAGAGATTGTGGAGAGAGAGATTGTAGAGAGAGAGGAATTGGAGAGAGAGAGGGATTGTCGAGAGAGAGAAGGAGAGAAAGATTGTAGAGAGAGAGAGATTGTAGAGAGAGAGGGATTGTAGAGAGAGAGAAGGAGAGAGAGATTGTAGAGAGAGAGGGATTGGCGAGAGAGGGATTGTTGAGAGAGGGATTGTCGAGAGAGAGATTGTAGAGTGAGAGATTTTAGAGAGAGATATTTTAGAGAGAGAGAAGGAGAGAGAGGGATTGTAGAGAGAGAGATTGTAGAGAGAGAGAGATTGTAGCGAGAGAGGTTGTAGAGAGAGGTTGTAGAGAGAGAGATTGTAGAGAGAGAGATTTAGAGAGAGAGAGGGAGAGAGATAGTAGAGAGAGAGAGAAGAAGAGAGAGATTGTGGAGAGAGAGATTGTAGAGAGAGAGAGATTGTAGAGAGAGGGATTTTCGAGAGAGAGATTGTGGAGAGAGAGATTGTAGAGAGAGGTGGTAGAGAGAGGGATTGTAGAGAGAGAGATTGTAGAGAGAGAGAAGGAGAGAGACTGTAAAGAGAGGGAGAGAATGTAGAGAGACGGAGAGAGAGACTGTAGAGAGAGAGATTATAGAGAGAGAGAGAGACTGTAGAGAGAGAGATTGTAGAGAGAGAGAATGTAGAGAGAGAGAGATTGTAGCGAGAGAGGTTGTAGAGAGAGGTTGTAGAGAGAGAGATTGTGGAGAGAGAGATTGTAGAGAGAGAGGAATTGGAGAGAGAGAGGGATTGTCGAGAGAGAGAAGGAGTGAAAGATTGTAGAGAGAGAGAGATTGTAGAGAGAGAGGGATTGTAGAGAGAGAGAAGGAGAGAGAGATTGTAGAGAGAGAGGGATTGGCGAGAGAGGGATTGTTGAGAGAGGATTGTCGAGAGAGAGATTGTAGAGTGAGAGATTTTAGAGAGAGATATTTTAGAGAGAGAGAAGGAGAGAGAGGGATTGTAGAGAGAGAGATTGTAGAGAGAGAGAGATTGCAGAGAGAGAGATTGTAGAGAGAGAGGGAGAGAGATAGTAGAGAGAGAGAGAAGAAGAGAGAGATTGTGGAGAGAGAGATTGTAGAGAGAGAGAGATTGTAGAGAGAGGGATTTTCGAGAGAGAGATTGTGGAGAGAGAGATTGTAGAGAGAGGTGGTAGAGAGAGGGATTGTAGAGAGAGAGATTGTAGAGAGAGAGAAGGAGAGAGACTGTAAAGAGAGGGAGAGAATGTAAGAGAGAGACGGAGAGAGAGACTGTAGAGAGAGAGATTGTAGAGAGAGAGAGAGACTGTAGAGAGAGAGATTGTAGAGAGAGAGAATGTAGAGAGAGAGAGATTGTAGCGAGAGAGGTTGTAGAGAGAGGTTGTAGAGAGAGAGATTGTGGAGAGAGAGATTGTAGAGAGAGAGGAATTGGAGAGAGAGAGGGATTGTCGAGAGAGAGAAGGAGAGAAAGATTGTAGAGAGAGAGAGATTGTAGAGAGAGAGAAGGAGAGAGAGATTGTAGAGAGAGAGGGATTGGCGAGAGAGGGATTGTTGAGAGAGGGATTGTCGAGAGAGAGATTGTAGAGTGAGAGATTTTAGAGAGAGATATTTTAGAGAGAGAGAAGGAGAGAGAGGGATTGTAGAGAGAGAGATTGTAGAGAGAGAGAGATTGCAGAGAGAGAGATTGTAGAGAGAGAGGGAGAGAGATAGAGAGAGAGAGAAGAAGAGAGAGATTGTGGAGAGAGAGATTGTAGAGAGAGAGAGATTGTAGAGAGAGGGATTTTCGAGAGAGAGATTGTGGAGAGAGAGATTGTAGAGAGAGGTGGTAGAGAGAGGGATTGTAGAGAGAGAGATTGCAGAGAGAGAGAGATTGTAGAGGAGAGATTGTACAGAGAGAGATTGTAGAGAGAGAGACTGTAGAAAGAGAGAGATTGTAGAGAGAGAGGGATTGTAGAGAGAGAGGGATTGTAGAGAGAGAGAAAGAGAGAGAGATTGTAGAGAGAGATTGTAGAGAGAGTAATTGTAGAGAGAGAGAGGGATTGTAGAGAGAGAGATTGTAGAGGAGAGAGGATTGTAGAGAGAGAAAGATTGTCGAGAGAGAGAAGGAGATAGACAGAGATTATAGAGAGAGATTTTAGAGAGAGAGATTTTAGAGAGAGAGAAGGAGAGAGAGGGTTGTAGAGAGCGCGATTATAGAGAGAGAGATTGTAGAGAGAGAGAGATTGTAGCGTGAGAAGTTGTAGAGAGAGATTGTAGAGAGAGAGATTGTAGAGAGAGAGATTGTAGAGGGAGAGAAGGAGAGAGAGAGATTGCAGAGAGAGAGATTGTAGAGAGAGAGATTGTAGAGAGAGGGATTGTAGAGAGAGGGATTGTAGAGAGTGTTGTAGAGAGAGAGAGATTGTAGAGAGAGAGATTGTAGAGAGAGAGAGAGATTGTAGTGAGCGAGGTTGTAGAGAGAGAGATTGTAAAGAGAGAGATTGTATAGAGAGAGAGAGATTGTAGAAAGAGAGATTGTAGAGAGAGGGATTGTAGAGAGAGGAATTGTAGAGAGAGAGGAGAGAGAGACTGTAGAGAGAGGGATTGGAGAGAGAGAGATTGTAGAGAGAGAGATTGTAGAGAGAGTGATTGTTGAGAGAGAGTGTGAGGGATTGTATAGAGAGAGAAGAAGAGAGAGATTGGAGAGAGAGAGATTGTAGAGAGAGAGATTGTAAAAAGAGAGAGATTGTCGAGAGAGAGAGATTCTAGAGAGAGGGATTGTAGAGAGAGAGAATGTAGAGAGAGAGAGATTGTAGAGAGAGAGATTGTAGAGAGAGATTGTAGAGAGTGAGATATTGTAGAGAGAGAGATTGTAGAGAGAGAGAAGGAGAGCGAGATTGTAGAGAGAGATTGTAGAGAGAGTAATTGTAGAGAGAGAAGATTGTAGAGGAGAGATTGTAGAGAGAGATTGTAGAGAGAGAGACTGTAGAAAGAGAGAGATTGTAGAGAGAGAGGGATTGTAGAGGAGAGGATTGTAGAGAGAGAGAAGGAGAGAGGGATTGTAGAGAGAGATTGTAGAGAGGAATTGTAGAGAGAGAGAGATTGTAGAGAGAGAAGATTGTCGAGAGAGAGAAGGAGATAGAGGGAGACTATAGAGAGAGATTTAGAGAGAGAGATTTGAGAGAGAGAAGGAGAGAGATGGATTGTAGAGAGCGCGATTATAGAGAGAGAGATTGTAGAGAGAGAGAGATTGGACCGAGAGAAGTTGTAGAGAGAGATTGTAG